>NC_056731.1:1692199787-1692416956 GCF_019279795.1 Protopterus annectens
CCTGCCCCAGTAGGCAGAAGGAGGCATGCCCAGTATGCCCTGGAGTTGGCAAAGAGGCAACGCATAGCACATACACTGGCTCAGTAGGAACCCTGGGAATAATACCCCTCTCTGACTCACTCATATAGTAACAGGGATACCTAACATGACATAACCTGCTCTCAAACATGTACAGGGAGTGTAGTATGTGCATCCGACAGAGTTAGCCCTGCAGCACCACCTGAGGCATGATTGCCATGTGTTAAGCAATGTAACACCATCTAGTATATGCAAACATGAAGATCCAACCTAACATCTCACCCTCACCAAGCATGATGCCACACTATGAAGACAACAAGATCAAGTACAATAATTGGCTGAGGTATTGCTGTTAGCAAGGGGGAACACATGGCTGACAGCCTGAGCTGACATGCCGAGCAAGACATGTGCCCCACCTGCTAGGGATGGCACGCACCCAGCACACCTGGCTGTGTAGATACTGGCAAAGGCTACTGTTACCCCCACTGCGCCTGGAATAGGTAAGTCTGGAAACACAACCCCATCAACATAGGTAGCACAAGGGATAATAGCCTGGACATAATGCTACCCAATGCCAGAAGTCTAACATGCAAGGTGCATGCAGACCAAACCCACCATAGCATGGAGAATGGTAATATGTGTTCTGTAACAGAAACCTGGGCAAGGCCCAGAAGAGCACCCTAATACTACCAGGTTATGCCTCATACCATGCTCCACAGCTCCAAAACATGGGACACATGACAATAGGAGTGTGGCTACCAGTAATTCTCAAGAATACCCACACCCCCAGGTTGGTACCACAGCAAGAAGCAGCATGGACTATCCATGGGCAAGTAACACTGTCTCAAACTGTGTACCTGTTTGAAGCCTGCTACAGACCCCACACACAAACCCAGGTACCCCAGCCAGCCTTCCTGAAGACACTTCCGAGTATGAATGTCCCAACAAATACCAAACAAGGCACACACAAAGTATGACATAGGTGGCAATCCATTATGTATGGAAGAAGTAATCATGGACCTAGGGACACAAGGGGACGGTAACCTGTCATGTGACACACACATTGCCAAGGTGGCCAGGAAGACCTGCTATATTGCCCACCTTAATATGAAAGGATGCACATGTAGAGCTACATAGGTCACTGTGCCCCCATACCCTTCCCTTATCAGGCCCATACGTGACAACTATGCTCCAGTTTGCATGTACCTTACCTTACACATGCAGCAGTCAGAAAGACCCCAAATGTACCCCACAAACAGGATAAAGGGTCCAAACATTGGACATCTGCAGCCTGGCTGAAGAAACCACAGCCCAATTCAGAAGTATACTGCACAGTCAGAGGTGATGTATGCCTGATGTACAAGGCCATGTCCAATCCAGAATGAATGGACATGCTCCACTGCAGAAACCCCAAATCCAGCAGACACACCACAGTGAGATATCTGAACCTCTACACATAGATTAATAGGATGTGCTGGAGGGACAGATCCATAACCCAGAGGCTCAGGACACTCTGGAACAGAATCCCAGTCCATGATAGGCTGAGCTCCACACACAAACTCAACAAGAGAAATCCAATGAAGTGCATGGGAGATAGTAGCTGTACACTGTGGGCCATCCCTGTGTCACATCTAGGAAAGTAAACCCTACGTGGGCATAATATGCACATTACAAGGGGTGTTGACACCCACTCACAGTCTGTCCGTGCTCAAACAAGGCCAGGGCAGATAGCCTAGTATGAACCTATGATGATACAAATTGTGCAGGACACAAAGGATTATTACACAGCTGTCCTACCTGATGGTAGGAACCACACACTCTAATATCACAAACAATACACCAAACCCACACACATTGCCAACATCCTACCTAACAGATTCTTTGCAAACTCCCCACCAGCACCTAACTGCCAAATATCTATCCCAGGAGAGTGCTGGCCCCCCGACATTGCAGATGCTGATGTAACAGCCAGCATCCACAAAGCACAGCACACAGCATCAATGGTACCAGATGGTGTCCTGGGTTGTGTCCAACAAGTACTGTAAGAAGAATGGAAAAGCAAATAGCATTACTGTGCACTATCAGTCCTACCACAGGATATGTACCCAAAGAGCAGTGTACAGCGACAGTGGTCCCACACCACAAAGGGGGTGCCTGAATGGATACTGCTAACTATCACCCCTCAACCCCAAATATCTAGGTTGGCAAAGTAATGGAGAGGATGATCATGGATCCCAAGAATAATGAGATTGGCTACCCACAGACATTGGACCCTACCCAGTGTGGCTGTCATAGGGCAGATCCTGCACCGTACACATGTCTGACTCATGTGAAACATGCACCAAGCCCAGTGATGTGGGGAATGTTGATCACACAGCCTATCTGGACCTTGCTAAACCCTTCCATACAATACCCTAGTTGGTGGTACAGATAAGCTCACCAGCCTAACTATAAACCCCTATGCAAGTAGATGGGTTGCAAACCAGCTCAAGGACAGAACTGACCTGGCAGACATGCTGTAGCCATAGCAGACTGCAAACCAGGTACAACTGGCATCCCACAAGGCATGGTCCTGGTACCCCTCTTGTATGCTATATATGTCACATAGGTACAGGCCAACATGGAAGGACTCTGTCTGAACAGGTTTGCAGAGGACTACAAACTGGCCACCATATCAGACCCTCCAGCTGACACAAGCAACCTACAAAAGACACACATAGAAACACACAAGTGGTGCCACAGCCATGTCAACAAGCGAAATGCAGAATAGTGTATAGTCAACCCCTGTGGAAACACAGTACATGGCCAGAAATTACCACATAGGTGTTAACCCAGTAAGTACATCAGGAGTAATAAGAGACCTGGGGACACAAGGTGATAGATATTCTGCATGTGACAACCATGTGTCTGTAGTGGTTACAGAAACATACCATATACCCACCTAATCATGAAGGTAAGCACAGCTTGGTTAGGGTAGGTCAATGTGCCTCTCCAGTCATCCATCAGCAGCCTCACAATTGTGTACAATGGCCCTTCAGGGATGTACCGTAGCAGACACCTGCAGCAACTGGAAAGACCACACAAATACCCCACCAGGAGGATAGCAGGGCTGTAACAGATGCCATGTGTTGCCTGAGTAAAGAAACTGCAGCTCCACAAAGTGCCATACTGCCTGGCTGGAGGTGAACTGTGCCTGATGTATAGAGCCATGACCAACCTGGTATCAATGGACATTTGGCACCATGTAAACACTGAATGCTGGTGACCTATGCAACTGACAGACCTGAACCCCAGCACAGACATAAACAGGACATGCTGTACTGATTGGTCCATAACCCAGAAGCTCACTCCACTCACGACTAAACTCCCACTACAGGATATCCAGGGAGTCCCTCAGTGACTGTCATCCAGAGGAATCATGATGACTGGATGGGAGATGGTAGGTGTACCCTGGATATCACCTGTATGTCACGGGTAGACAGAGGCACAGCACACTAACCGTGACATATGTCATGGCAAACACCTGTAAATGTGTGTTGAAGGACAAACACTCTCTGACTAGCATTACAAATGGACTAGGGCACATGGCCATTGTTTGTCACTGTCCACACAAGTTGTGGAATGCATTAACAATTTCGGACAATTGTACTAAGCTGTCCATATCTGAACAAAATGAAACATGGTCATATCTGCACAACTGACCCTCAACCAGTCTTGTGTGCTCACTATAAACATTACAAGCAGTGATAGGACTGAAACAGAGTATACTGTCCACCACAGTGAAAGTGTTGCACCAGTACACTATACAACAATATAACTGTTTGTTCAGCAGGAAAGGATGATGACAACTGTATGCAAACTATCCCATGGAGACCCTGCAGGCACAGCATAATGCCTGTTAGGTTTAGACACACAGCAGTTGGGCAGTAAGAACACAACCTGATGTCCAGCACTCAACTGTACATGTGATATATAGATGGTGTCCACACACAAACAGAAATGTGGTGGTCCACAGATCCAAACATAAGGAAAGGACACACTGGGCATGCTCGCACACTTAGATAAATGAGACGTGGCAGTCAAGAAGCCATACAAACTGGGAACTAGGCATGCTCACACACACAGGCCATGTCACAGTTCAGCAGTTGCACACACATATCTGGCATTTCTATGTGTTAACACAGGAACCTCCCACAATACAGACATCTGCCCAGTGCACACAATGAAGTTACAACAGAGACATACGTAAAGTACTGGATCCCACTCATATGCAAACATCTCCCACAGTACACACGTTGTTTATAGAGATAGGGAAGGCTATGGCAATAAAGACCCACAAACAGTATATGAGCAACAGATACTTGCATCTGACAGGTAAACATATGGCCGTAGATTTCAATACCTGACTGTTGTCCCTAGGGAATACAGAAGGCTATCCACAGTGTATTTGGCGTCTGCCTCCACAGTACAGTAGGCCACTGTGCCTGTGCAAAGTTAATGCATAGATATGCTCTCCCCCTTACTGATGGATAGTAACAGATGTACATACCTCTTCATCCATAATGATGTCAGCACACTATACATATGTCAGGCGCAGAAATTATACCCACTAATGTGAATAGCGTGCTCCGCTACTGCGTCTCTAACAAGTGTCATAACATAGTTAGGTAGGGGTTTGAATCCTGCAAGTGCCCAGTGTGTGTGTGACTGTGTGTGGGGGAGTAGTGTGTGCAATTCCATGTGTATGAGAAATGTCCCTTTTGGCAACTATTACTACACAAAACATGCTGCATAATCCACTGTCTAAACACTGATGATGTCAGCACCCTACAAGTACAGCAGGAGAAAGCAATCCCCCCAGTAATGCAAGTAGCGTGCTCTGCTAATGCGTCTCTCACTAGTGTCATAACATAGTTAGGTAGGGGTTTGAATCCTGCAAGTGCCCAGTGTGTGTGTGTGAGTGACTGTGTGTGGGGGAGTAGTGTGTGCAATTCCATGTGTATGAGAAATGTCCCTTTTGGCAACTATTACTACACAACACATGCTGCATATCCCACTGTCTAAACACTGATGATGTCAGCACCCTATAAGTACAGCAGGAGAAAGCAATCCTTCCAGTAATGCAAATAGTACACTCTGCTACTGCGACTCTCACAAGTGATTTAACATAGTTAGGTAGGGGTTTGTATCCTACAAATGCCATGTGTATTTTTGTCAGTTTGTCCATGTGTGTGGGGTGTTGTTCCCAATATTGCACGGTATACATTATATCAGTAATGTCAATGCACACATGATGTATGTGTGTGCCACCTACACATATGTACCTGTGAACTGCAAGAGTTCCCATGTCCGAAGCCTGCCTCATGTGAATACATGGAATATGCATCAGACAACTGTATGACTGTGGTGTTCTGTGCAGGAGCTGCATGTGGTATGTGACTATACAGTGTGGGTTGTAGATGGTGTCATCCCACCAGCGAGGGATACATGATTGGTCTGGAGCATATAGTCCACATGTTGGTGATGAACAGGTGCAGCATGTTGTCACCACTTGTGGGAGTGGTAACAAGTTGTTCCATAGCAATGCAGGGAATGAATGATAAGAAACCTTCAGATAGGGTCTTGCAGCTAGAATAATGCTCACACTGTATGTTTGGGTAGTTGCAGTACAACCATATAATGGTGTGTGTAGAGACCGTCATATTCCCAGTCTTGTCAGGAAGGCCAAGTGGGTTTCCTGGGTATGGGAGTGTGCTGTGTGCCAGGCTATGAACCTGAAGGCAGTCTAACCCACTGTGTGTTGCACATGGAGAGGCTATGATGCTTTTTTCAGTGCCACCAACCTGGGGGTGAGTGCATCTGAGGTGCCTTTGGATACATTCCCCCTGTTCTGTTTTGGTGCACGTGTAGGGAATGACAAGCATGGTATCAGGAATGACCTGGCACTGATGGTGTGCACCTGGGAGCCTTGTACCAAGAGTCTGTTACTGCACGGATATTGCTGTACCCCATGCTAAGGACAGTTTCCACTGCATGCATCTTGAGGTTTACACTGCTGCTGTTGAGTAGCATTGCTATTAGTGTCCCATCCCGTGTGATACCTGTGTAGGTGGCTATGTAATGTCAGCCTTGCATACAAAGGCACTATGTGTGTAGCAACAGCCTCTGCCAATATACAACGGCCCATGGGTGACAGGTGCAAGCTGTCCCAAGCAAAGCAATGTGGCATGTCCAGCATGTAATCCCACACTGACAGGCATTGGATCCCCTTTGGATGTCACTGAAAGATACATTAAGTGCAGAAACCGATGATCCTGTCTACATATTGTGGCAGCATTCATGGTGAGGGTGAGATGCTACTCAAGGCCAGGGTCATACCAGCCTGTGCCACAAGCTCAGAGAGCCCCTCTATGTCCCCTAACATGTAGTCCAGGGAGGTGTGTCAGAGGTCATACACACTGGCACAGACAATGACTGAGTCATACTTCTACATGCTTTGGAGTGACCGCTTTGCTTGTGTTATGTGGTGAATCATAGTGCCCGACGGGCAGCTCAGCATGACCGTCACATTGTTCAGCCTGGGAGCAGGAACACCGTGTACGTGACAATAGAGGTACCTCATACAACCGTAGCAGGTTTGTTGTCTAGCCGTATGGCCTGACACTGTTTGGCACACAGGCTTTGTGAGCTATGTGTTGCATGTGCTCTGCTCTGGTGTAATGTTTGCTTGTGTGTCTGCTTTGCAGGTGTCAGCTGCTCAGGCAGTGTGCTATTCTGAGAGCCCAATAATGTACCTGTGTGTGTCTGTGTTTGGATTGTGGTCGTGGCAGGTCTATGGGAGACTGGTACTGTATTCACTGTAGTATCCCACTCCACCTGACAGGGAATGCCAGTGCTGTGTAAACAGAGCTTAGCCCCCAGTTTGGCTATGTGGTTGCATCTCTCACATGTGTTGTACATGTATGGGAAGGGGAGAGGGTTGTCTGTGTACATGAGGCAGCTGTAACATTGCCATGTGACTCACAGATTCACCAACTGGACCTGAGAGTAGATCGACAGGTGACCTTTGCACATGCTACCATAGCATTGTGACTCCCATACTAAGTAACAACACATAGGGCCAATGGGGAACAAGGTACTCAAGGTGACTATGTGAGGGTGTAGTGCTCCTGATTTGTTAGTGAGCAAATGTGAGTTAAGTCATATGCAATGTGTTACAGGCAAGCTACATGCAAACAGGACAAACAGTGGCGTTCTGTCAAGTGACACATGGACAGCAGTACAGTAAGCAACACAGATGTCACTAGGGATTCACAGAGGCACTGTATATCTGCACTGCAGGTGGAATCAGTGTTTCAGGAACATAACAGGCAAACATGCATACAAACAAAGCTACAGTCAGCAGGCCTGTATGTAGACTATGCTACAACAAACAAGGTGTACGACTTCCAGTATGTAACAGTGCATATATGCAGGCACTCTAAGCCAGTACCCAGACATTCCCAGGTCAGACGGGCTGGGTCCAGCCGCACACCCCACAAGTGTATAGACCACGTACCTTCGTAATGTTGAATAACTGGCCTGATACCCACGTGCTCATACCTGTAATAATACACATGTCAAATAACAGACACTGAGCCCTCACTCAGCAGTTCCAGACTTAGTATGATGTATGCTACCTGTCCTGGCACCACAGTATCCTTGACATGTGTGGACACTCTCCCTCCTGTTATAGTTAGTTCTGTGTTTTGGTGCTGTTATGCATGGTATGAGGTGTGACCTTGTAGTGCTAGTGTGCTCTTGTGAGCCTTGAACCTGTTGTGTAGTACTGCACAGATGTCAACATCCTGAAACATTTGCATTGCAGAGTCGTGTGTGGACAGCATGCAACTCGCAGCTGACATGGCCATCATTGAGTATCAATATGTACATTGTTGTATCCCCTGTGCTACCTATGTAGGTGGCCATCCCTTCACAGCCTCACCACCAGTATGCAAAGATGTGCAGACAGAACACTGTGGTAATTACTATGGGTGTACAAAACAATACAATGACATTCATACTGTAACTGCATCAGGCATGCTGGTATATACCCACAATGCCATGATTACACTGTACTGTTGTCAACATCATACTATTACAATACGTCTGTGTAGTCACCCTGTGCATCAGCACCATGTTAGCCTGTTCCTGCACTGATTTTACAGCTTGCAGGAGGTGGCACAGTTTCATCATATGCACAGGGTGTGTACCTGGTATGCCTGAGTCTGCCACTGATACAACCAATTGACATGTCTGTGTGTGTGTTGGTGAGGGACAGCAGTACAAGATGGGGCAATGTTGATGCAGTGTTTGCATGTATGCGATAGCCCTAGGTGTTATCACTTTGCATGTGTGTATGAATGCACATAGTCCCACCTCATGGCTGCCATATACAGGTGTTTGTGGACAGCCACAGACTGTACCTGCCAGGTCATACAGATCACTACCTGTGGCCACGGACATGGTACCTGTGCCTGGCAGGGGTGCTACGGACAGTATCAGGTACCAAGCCAGACTGGGTACTGTCATCAGAAGCAGGTGTTTGTTGACTGGAGACAGGTCCCTGTTGGGACTGTCCAGCACCACGTGCACATGGTCTCCTGGGACGGTCCAATGACAGCACAGACCCATCATTGCTGGGGCTGCTGCTGGCACTATGTGAGCGGCTGCGGCCCTGTTGTCATCCGCGACGGCTGCCTGCTGCTGCTGTTGCTGGCATACGGCCACATTGATGCCTCAACCATCCACCATTGCCCTGGCTCATGGACATATAGTTGTGGAACAGATCTAATGTGTCCCCCCAACGTCTTTCAATGACCTCGGTGAAGTTGCGGATGGCAGCCGCAACATCATGCATACTGTCACTCATGGCTGTGCGACATGCTCTCAGCTCCCTCAGACCCTGTCTGGTGTACCGTTCCATATGTGACTGTGCCTGCATTACAGCCCAAAACATAGCTGGGGTTGAAAGACCTCTGTGGGCATGTCTGACAGGGGAATGCACGGATGCTCCCACGAGAACCCATGGACGTCTGCCTGTGTGGTACCATGTCAGGGCCTTGGCCATGGCTGCAGTGTGGGGATGCATGTGCCACTGGTACCACATTACCCTGGTCAATGCCCACTGTATCCTGTCCATCACCTAGGGACATTGGTGACAAAGGATGTATTGGCAGGATGACTGTGCGTATTGATGGGGTCGACAGCTGTGTAGTGTCAATTGGCTGACCAATGACGGACCCTGGCACACCTACCTGTGCCATTACACAGGTATCATCATCACTATCCACAGCAGCTGATTCAGGTTCCCTGCTGCACGACACCAGAGCAGCACCAGAACCTGTGGGAGTAAGACAGGAAACACAGTTTACAATGTGTACACAATGCCACCACTGATGCACACATGCACACACCTCAGTATATGAGATATCAACCCACAGACACAAACACACCTGCAATCAAACACATAGCACAACTGCTTCAGCCTATTATTACTATTAGTATACAGAGTAGTGAAGGTAATGGTATTACACACTCATCAGCATGGATAGGCTGCCTTGCTGTTACACCAGAGGGACCTGCAGAAAAGAGACATTTATCGTCAGTGGGCACAACTGTGCCATTGATACTGTGGGCATGACACAGTTCAGTAGTGCAACAGTTAACCTCATTATCTGCAGTACACGTGTGGAAGCTATCAGTAATGCACAATAATTACCAAGAGTACAGCTACAAATCGAGGACACACCCCACACATGCATAACCTAACAGTATACAGAATGGTCAACTGTACACATGGCATGTTACCTGCACGCTCTGTGTCCTGCTGCTGTGTGGCTCCAGCCTCCATCATTACACATGTATGCTGTTGTTGTTGCTGCTGTGCTGGAGCCACAACACTCAGGAATAGTCCCTCCAGTCTGGTGAGGGGGGGATGTCTAGCCACCCCACCACCTGTGGCAAGCTGCTGCCTGTGGATATCCAACGCACACTGATGGACATTTCTAATTAAATCACTGCAGTGATGGCGTACCTGCTCATATGTCCGGTTATGTGTGCCTATGTCATTTACCCGATGGACCAGATCTTGCCACAGTGCAGCCCTCTCCTGCTGGTTCTGGCTGGTGCGGGAAAAGAGTACAGTGAAATCCCGCACCAGGCTCTGGTGTATCTCCTCCTCTTCTGCAGCGGAGTAGACTGGGTTCCACTGGTGAACCATGGCCCTGAAAAGGAGAAGGGAAATATGTCAGCAATATCGGTCAGCAGACTATAGCACACATAATACACATAATACTTGACTGCAATGATATAACTTAGGCACCATATATAGCATCTGTCTGTCTATTGGGGGATACACATGTACATGACCAGATATCAGTGCTCATCTGACAACTGTGCAACAGTACCTGGCACACTCCATACAACAGACTAGTATACTGCAGCAGTCAACGCACTGTTTCAGGTACAATACACAGCCTCACACTGGGGGTTTGAATCAAGGTACTGTATGGGGAACATGATCAGCCCATGCACTGCACACAATGCACTTTACATATTTCACTGGTAATGCACACTACTCTTACTTGCCATTACCCTACCTACACCACAGTGACATACAGGGTAACACAGCACAACATATGGCAATGTAGTATGTGTTGATCGCAATACCCCACACACCTGTCTCTGGCCTCACACCAAGGACACACATTACCATGACAGACAGACAGTCATGGTGAGCAATTACACCAGTACACAATATGCACCCAGTCACTAGCACACTCATTCCACCTCACATATTCCATTTGCAATGTGTTCATGGGTGTGCATTGTGTCCTAGGTAGGTAGTGTGCTTTTGGCCCTGGGCCTACAGCAGCATACTGTTATGCTACCCTGCCCCTTGTGACACATGTGTTATGATTGTACCTGCTCCTTACAAACAGTTAAACAGGGTGACTCATATGGCATATTACCTATCAGCATAACATTCAGCAGGGGTATGTCTGACATCTACTCATGGGGAGCCTTGTTTCTTAATTCTGTGTGGTCTACTACAGGGTATGTCATCTCTGTGGGTAGGGTCCCGTACCTCCACCATGTGCTCTATACTGCAGTGACAAGGACGACAGACATAGGTAATTTGTGTTGTGGATGTTGGAGGTGTTACCATGGTTGGTAAACAACTGTCATGGGTGTGACCGAACTATGTATATCCAGCAGTGGTAACCTCTATGTAGGTAGTCTGTGTGCACTCTGTGATGTTTGAGTGCATTGACACAGTTACTTGCATATGTCTGTGTCCTTCACCATATCTGTAGGTGTCATGGGAGGTACATACCATGTAGGACATTGTGGGGTGTGCAGGGGTACAGTGACCTACATGTCCATAGCTGACACACCATGTCCGTTGACACATTCCATGTACAGGTATTACAGGGCAAGTGTGTCACTGTGTATATTGATGTGGAGCCTATTGTACACTTGTTGACCCTGTTCCCCCCTGACACATGCAGTGGTGGGCAGGCATGTACATATGTGGTAGTTACTGGTGTCAGTGTTTTTGAATGGGGTACGGTACTCAAGTATCCACACTGGTGTTCACTCCATGCCTGTGACACCAGGCACCTGTAGCAAGACATCTGCACAAGTGCCTCACACAGTCTATATATATGTATATATATGTATTGATATATTTATATCTGTATATGGATAAATATCTGTTTGTATATATGTTTATATAATATGTATATATAGATGTAGATATATACATATAGATGTGGGGAGAGAGTGAGAGAGAGAGACACAGGGTGAGTGTGAGTGGGTGGGACAGAGAGTGAGAGATAGTCATATACAGACATATCTGTTGTCAGTCAGATCTATCTGTATATGTATAAGTCTCTACAGATATCTATATATGTATGTGTGTATTACATATATCTGTACGTACATATTCTACCAATCTCGATGTCTGTGCAGTAAGTGAGAACCTGGTTCAAGGCTCCTGAGAGCACACCAGCAGTACCAGGCTATACCCCGTATCATGCGTTTTGGCCCCAGGACTCGGGACAAAACAGAAAGGGAGGGGGTGTGTCCATATTCATGGAGGACACACACACCTCCACGTTAGTGGCAACTGAAGCATCACAGACCATCCAGGTGCGGATAACCGTAGGCAAACCTGCTATACAACTGGTAGCATGTTACAGACCACCCTCCCAATCTCAGGGACCACAGTCAGCCTTCCTGTAGACATTGGGGGATATGAATGTCCCACCACACACCATCATATTGGGATACTATGGCTACCCTAACATACACTGGGTGCATTATTCTACCCCAAACACCCTAGCATAAAGGTTCCCGGAATTCACTATGTCAAATGCAATGTAACAGCTAGTCACCTCTCCCACACCAGGAGATAATATACTAGACCTGATCATCACAAACATGGGGACAATGTGCTACACACTGGAAGTATACCCCTCACTAGTCACATCTGCCCACAGACTAATCCCCCTGGATATACATATCCCATCTCCCCCACAACACAAAAGACTACAGTGGGAAACCTCTCACATGCCGACTTTACACGTCTTATAACTGAGTTGAAATCCTTTATGCCCACTGGGCCAGTGTAATCCACTTCCCACAATGCAGACATCTCCAAGAATGCATGGATCATGCAGTCACAAATGAAACCATGACCCTCTCCACCAAGGGCAGGCGTCCTGTCTACTGGACCCCAGCATTGAACAAATTGTATAACAACAGAAGGTAGCTACTGCACGGTAGAGCATACTTCCATAGAGCTACGGCATCTGTCATCAGCAGTAGTAGAAATATATGTTTTGTCGTACAAACATGCAAGGTCAACAATGAGAGGGACATCACTATGGTCACTACAGATAACCACAAGGCCTTCCTCTGATATGTTACACACCTGGGTGGGAACCCTCAGTTGTGTTCACAGTTAGTTCACAGTGACATACGCTACACTGAACACACAGATAATGCCATCAGTCTGGCAGACAGGTTCAGTGCAGGTTTCTCCCCTCCGTCACCCACACATGTGGAATTACTTATCCCAGCTGACTGTAACCTCCCTGTCATCTCAGATGTCCAGCTGGGAACCACCCTCAGTGGAGCTGTAAACACAGCATCAATGGGACCCAACGGTATTGCAGGTTGCATGCTACGTGAACTGAAAGAGGAGCTACACATGCACATTACATGCTATTCAGCCATAGCCTTACTACAGCATATGTACCTGGACACTGGCATACAGCAACAGTAGTCCCACTCCACACAGGAGGCACCTCTACAGACCCTGGTAACTACCCCCCATAAGCTTAACCAGCCTGGTCTGCAACACTATGGAAAGGATCATTATGGTACCCATACACAGAGACAGTGGGGACTTAGACACTTGATCCCACCCGGTTTGGCTTTGTAGAGAGCAGATCCTGCCTTATGAACCTGGTTGACCTTTTCAAATCAGTCACTGCAGCCATTGCTGAGGGCACAGCGGTCCATACAGCCTACCTGGACTTGCCTACAGCATTCAACACAATACCGCACTCTGCCATCATAGACATGATCAACAGCTGACATGTAACTCCATATGTCACATGATGGGTTGCAAACCAGCTAACGGATAGAAACCCTATAGTCAACCTCACTGGTGCCATGTCAGACTCAGAGCCAGTCACATGTGGTGTCCCACAGGGCTCTGTCCTGGGACTGCTCATGTTCGGCATATCATTCTCAGATGTGGAAGCAGACATGGGAGGGTAGTGGCTGACAATGTTCAAAGATGACTGCATACTAGGCGCCATAGGCGATACACCTGCTGACACATACATCCTACTGACAGGCCTCAAAGACACCAACAACTGGTGCCAGAGTCATGGCCTGACACTGCATGCCACGTAATGTATACTCATACCCTTTTAGACAGACAAGGTACCTACATATTATCACATAGACAATAACCCACTGAGTACAGACAAAGTAATCGGAGACCTGGTGACACTGTGCAATGCTGACCTCTCATTTGACACCCACGTTGCCAAAGTGGTTGGATGGACTTCCTACCTGGCCCACCTTATCATGAAGGGATTCACATCCACATCAAAAGGGGTCATTGTACCCCTGTACTCCACCCTTATCAGGCCCATGACTGTGTACTATGCCCCATTTGGTATGTACCTCACCTGGCACTTGCAACAGCTAGGGGGACCCCATGAGTACATCACCAGGAGGATCAAGAGTCTGCAAAAACTGTCATATGCTGCCAGACTAATGTAACTCATGCTCTATTCCATAGCATGCTGCCTACGTAGGGGTGATCTGTGCCTGATGTAGTAGGCCATGTCCAATCTGGTAGTGATGGACATGTTCCACCTCATACAATCCAAATCCATCAGAAGCACAACAGCTATGGATTTAAACCTCAGCACACATATGAATAGGACATACTGTAGGGACAGATCCATCACTATGAGGCTTCCCATACTGTGGAACAGGATCCCAGTTCATGTTAGGCAGAGACCCTCACTGACACTCTTCATGTGCATTCTTGACAAGTGGATGGGAGATCATAGGTTTACAGCAGGGGTCTTCTCTGTGTCACTACTAGACAGAGGCACAGTAAACTAATGCTATTATGTAGGGGGGTCTTCACTGTGTCACTACTATACAGAGGCGCAAGTTTCTAAATCTATTCTATACACTGTCTGCAGATAGCCTAGTACTAAACTATGCCACTGTGAAACTATATCTGTCTATGTATTTCTACATCCCTCTCTATCTATGTATACACATATGCATATTATATATATATATATATATATATATATATATATATATATACATATCTCGATATACATACGTATACACATGTTTTATATATATATATATATATATATATATATATATATACTCCTTTTTAGTTCCACATATGTATACACACAGTAACGTACTGCTGAACATCCATTACTGTACAACCTACTTGTACATTGCACTACAACCTACATTGCTATGTGCACATAGCTACTGTCACATACATATGTATGTGGAGCCTTCAGTGACAGTTTCAGTATGTCCCCGTTCCTATGCACATCCTCATATACATAGATACAGACCAATAACAAATCTGGAGGATTCACAGTATGTAGAGTATTATAGTAGTACTTTACATTACCTGTGTTTGTTGCAGCTGTTTGTGTAAGCTTGCAGTTGCTTGGCCTGCTGTCAGCCTCTTTGCTTTCTTGCTTCAGTTTTTTTTTTCTTTCTTTCTCTTTCTTTCTTTCTTTTTTTTTTTGTTTTCTCTCTCTCTCTCTACCTCCAGCGGGTGCAATGACAGTATTGCATGTGTGGACTGGGAGTACATGATGCTTTTGTAGGTATCTGCACATGTCCATGTGATGGCCTCTGCACCAATTGTTAGCCAGCATTTACTAATTGCATGCAGCCTGTTGTGTAGTGATTGCAGTTCTCACTGTGATTACAGGCCTGTGCTATAAAAAGGTCTGTTAGGTAGGCGTAGCCCTTTCAGATTATCAGGGTGGGGACCATGCTGGTTTGCTGTGGACACTGTTCTGTGAGTGTAAGGGTTGGTATGTCTCTCATATTTCAGGCTGTGTTGTAGACACTGCAATGCATGTTGTTCTGTAAGCTGAGTATTCCTTCCTCCAGTGTCCTGTTCTCCATGTGTATTTAAACTGACACCTATGACTTAGTAATACTGTGTATATGGGTGTGTGTGCTTTCCTGTGGGGATTGTGGTGTAACTGGTATATAGCAGTGGCTCTTGCAATCTGTTGCTATGGCTTCAATATTTGGCCTTTACATTCACTCCTTGTATGCCTGCTAGGTGTCTTTTCTGTAATGTGTTGCTATGGCTTTCCTATTTTCCATTTACATTCACAGCTTGTAATGCTTGCTAAATCTGTTTGGCCAGCAATTCCCTATGTGTTTGTTGTGGTAGAGTGTTACTGCATGCAGTATGGTCTGGCCATGGTGTGGGCCTTGACACTTACAGGGGTATCTGATCATGCTGCTGAGCAGGCCTCAGATACTCTCCGGTGCATCTTTTATCAGCCTCATTGAATGGTACATAGCAGTGGGTTACTCCAGTGACATATTCTGATACTCAGCAGTTGTGACTGTGGGTTATTTCAAGCATATGTATTAGTACACAATTTGTGCCGTGCAGGTGATGCATACCTTCAGTCAGTCATAGTTACCATTGCATGTGTAGTTACACCTTTCTGCCTACTGTTGACATTTGTTTTCACATCAGGGACATCCCTGTAACTCAGTCACAGTTGCTATGTCTGAACTCTTAACTATTCAACTATGGCAGTGTTTATCCTGTTCTGAGTATGTGTGTGGCTTGCCAGATGCTACTGTGACATTATTACCTAGTAGCTACCAACTAGCATGACTGTTCTCAGCACACAGTACTATTTTTTAAATCCACTAGATTTGACAGTAAATATACATGACATGCTTTGTGTATTAGACTTGCTATATTCCCTTTACATTAATTCCTACTATTTTATAATATATTTCTTTCAGCACAATGTGCTTGTATAGCACTGATGGCTTAGTGGTAAGTCATGCAGACTAGTGTTTCCAAGGTCCCGGGTTAGAGACTGAGGGAGGTATTTTATTTTGCTGCTGAGAAAACTACAGGCCTTGTCATTCAGAGTGACTAAGGCACTTTTAAGCAGTTGTAAGCGGGTTAGTGCTGGTTTGCGTGGAGGTCACGCATGCGCACTGCCACTTAGCTTCATGCACACTCGCTTACTACTGCTTAAAAGTGCTTACTCTCGCACACACCCGCGCTATTTTCTTTGAAAGAAAAGAAAATGGGGAGATAGGAAAGTGGTGAAAAACGGGTCACAAAGAGGGTAGGATAGTAGGGAAACAAGCTCGGGTTTTGCAGGAGGGATGTAGGAAAGGCCCATAGCTGCCCATTTGTTCGTCAGTAACAGCTGTCCATATGTCTGTAATTTGGTGTGAAATTTGAAACCTTCCACCCCTGAGAGAGGTGTGAGGACAACAATAATATTTGTTGTACAGCCAATTGTAATTGTCAGTTTACATGTCCAGCAGACATGTGCAAAATGGGCAGCTATGTATGGGGCGTAATTTTTTTGTGGGTACAGAGTGCCCTTTTTTTTTTTTTTTTTTTTTTCAGGTGAGAGTGGTATGTCAGGTACAGGAAGTCGGTATAGCTGGGGAGGTAGGTAGGGGAGGTTAACAGACAAGACAAACAAGACGCATACAGGGGCGGTGTATGACACGTGGGGGGGTTACACAATTGGCGGGGACGGATGTTTGGATATCTCTAGCCCATGAGCCCACAGATGGCAACAGTGGAACTGAGATCCCCACCCATGGGCAGTTGCCACTGTGCCTTCACTGCCCAGGACGGGGCTGTGCTGGGGGCTGTGTAGGCCAGGCAGCAGGCACACCCATGAGTTGTGCCACCCGTGCCTCTAGCTGGCATAGGGGCCCAAGCACAGAGTGCCGGATCTCCCTATGCACCACAGTCCGGACACTACGGAGGGTGAGTGGATGTTCTCCTCCGGCCACGCTTGCAGAGGGGAGATGAGCCCCATCCCCTGCAGTGCTTCCACCTGCAGGTGGCACAGGGTCACCGGAGGAGGGTCCGGCCTGGGCACTACTGCCAGGTGCACTCGCCAGCTGAGGTGGGAGAGGTGGGTCCGCTGGAACCCGCCTTCCCTGTCGTCCTATGTTTTGCATTATGTTATGACAGTTTGGGTTATTAATGTACAATACCATTCACAGTTAGTTGTAACAGCATGCATTAGTATTCCCATTAACCAAACACCCATAAATTCAAGCCATTGAACAGCAAGCGTAACACATGCATAATTTGAACAGCAATACACAATCCAACAACATGCAGGGCTGATTGATGGCAACAGGCCATCAGGTGTGGATGTATGAACAGGGCAGATGCATCAACGTACATGAAAATATGTATGCACCAACAGGACAAATGTCCAGGGGTGTTAATTGTGAATGCACATACCCATTTCACGTGGAATGGATTATTTGTGGTTATAGGGTAGGGTGAAGAAATATTTAATTAACGACTTCAAATACCTACACATATGCTGTACATTTCTACTAGCTGCAGATATATACACACTACAGGTCTGCCTACAGTTTCCTATGTGATAACTACTTCAGGTTGGTGATAGGAATGTTACTGCTACATCAATATACATTTCATATTTATTCATACACATTCATATCTGGCTCTGTTCATCTACATCATCCTGCTACATTTGCTTTATATAGCTATAGACAACTGTGGATGTTTGGTATTTTAGACAACCATACTATCTGCATATTGCAGACTGAGAGCAACATATCCAGATTTTGGGACACACATTCCAGCTTCAGTACTGTTTTCAACACATGTTGCTGTTTGGTTCTGCCTGTCACATTCATTTAATTCTGTACTGACTGCAGTATACTTTATTCAGGAGTTATTACTACTTTATTGGTGGATTCATACCTCTTTCTCACACTCTCTCACTTGTTTTATTTTTACAATTCAGGATGGTACTTAACTCTAGGCTTTATTGACATGTTTTACCTTTAGTTATAACAATCCTTTCCAACAGTCTCACTTATGTCATGTTTCAGAATTTCAACATGGATATATTTCACACGTGTTTTGCTCAGCTTCTGCAGCTGTACTTTTCAGCCTGCTGCAGGTTATGTACTATTATATTATAGGTGGGACATCTTTATTTCAGACTTGTTTCATTTTTATGTTTGGATTACAGGCTGCATCACACTTTTGCAATCAAGCAATACTTGCAAACTCTCTTACACTGTTACTTGCACATTTCATTAATTAGTGACTACACTGCACTGTTTTGCTAACTGTCATACTTATATATTTATTTACAGTTACAGGGAGGGAATTACTGACCTGCCTGGTGGCGCAACTGCACCAGCCTATCGCCATAGGCTTGACGGTTCGCAGAACGGACACCTGCAGCTGTAATATAAACGAAGTAATATTGGAATACACATCTCCATAATATCAGCTAGGTTAATTTCTTACATAAATAATTACATGTAACTTACTCAGTAGTGGGGCGTTGGGCATTTGCTGGGCCTCCTGGATCCAACGGTTCAGTTGGTCCTGCTTCTGTCTCTTCAGGTCCGCATGGTGGTAACGGACCTGCTCACCAGTCCTTGGTATTCCTGTGGCACTGGTGAGATCATGTGCCAACTGGTCCCATGCCTCAGCCCTATATGCTCCCCACAGGACCTGGCCCTGCATGAGTTAGGCCTCATGATTATGGACGAGGAGCCAAACCATATATTTGGACTCCTCAATGCCCCACCTCTGTGCTCGGAAGCAGCTACCCTCTCCTACACCTGACATCCTGGCTGCAAGTTGGTTCCACAATCGGTTATGCTGTGTATTCCCGCCTATGGGGCTTATATATGCCGTTTTTCCCACACTTATCTGTGATTGGCCATTTTGGAATTGTATCAGCTTCACAAAACCTGCTTTGACATGCTCCTCTTTCTATCCATTCCTATATATATGCTATTACTGCATTTGTAAGTGCAACTGTCATGGCTTAGTGGTTCAGTACTTTGACTATGGTGCATGGTATCCTGGGTTCAAACCTGGCCATTGCTTTTTATATTTTATGACTGTCTACACAGGCTAGGAGGTGTGTCTGTGTAAAGGCAGTTTTGATACAGCTTGCTCAACGTTGCCCTTCGGTTAGCTTGTTGGCGCGCTGCGCAGCTCCACGCAAATGGATCACGCTGGTTTATGCGTGGTTTGGCTGTCAGCACGCATATTACGCTCAACTCAGCTACAGGCACACACTCATTTTACACCTATTAAACCACTGCTCACATACGGGCACTCATTTTACACCTGTTGTAACACTGCTCACCTATGGGCAGTCATTTTACACCTGTTAAAACACTGTTCACCTACAAGCAGATATCCTCAACTTGTTAGACTGTAGCTCAGCTATAGGCACATCTGCCATTTTTTATTTTTTTTTATCTCACATTTCTTCAAAATACATGGCCCATTCCATTACATTTTACATAAAATATAATTTTATATATGTACATATATGTCAGGGACTTGTTTCGTGTTTATTTCACTAAAAATAAAAATTGATGTTGTGGGGGCTCGAACCACGACTGCCTCCTCTTCAGCCGATGTCTGTACCGCTACGCTATTGCTTCTTGGCTTATTTTGCATATTTAGTTCTTATGTGCTTTTCCACTGACTGCTAACTGTGGCTAAGTGATGGGCACACCCGCGCAAATGAGTGCACTCATGGGCAAACATCTTTAAAACTTATAAAAATAAATATAAGATGTTCATTTATACATTTTATGTTCATAGTCTGTGGGGGCATGTGTTGTGTTTATTCACATTTATACGGACTCTGTTGTGGGGGTTTACTTTCGGGACTTTTACTCTTCTGGGGGTGTGTCCGTTTGCAGGGCTTGCCCTATGGACACGCCCCTACTGTCTTACACGGACCATGTTAGCCTTAGGTGTGATTCAGCATGCCCTCATGCATATGCATGACATGTTGACGTCACACCATTTAACTGCAGCCTCCGTGTAAGCCTTGTAACTCTTACACAGAGGCTTCGTGAATCCTGCCCTCTGTCTTAATGATGATGAGGTAAGAGTAGAAATGTGAGTATGCCTTTTTTCTCATTATCACTAGGGTGATAGTTATTGATGGATACAAAATAATCCCAGTATTTATCATTGCAAAATTGTATATTATTTTTAAGTATTTTAGAGAGTAACCTTTCTCTGGAGCATTTAGATGCATAGACAGTGTTAAATAGTCTATACGTTTAGGTATCTCATTTTTAACTGTTTGCATTAAAGAAAGTTTTTTTTTTCCATTGCTTATCTACAGTTTTGCACATCAAGCCACATTTCATTGTCTAGGATAAATTTATTTATAATAAGGTCTAAAAATTTACCTTTTCTTTTTCCACAAGTTGAAACCAGAATATTAGTTGTTTTTCTTTGAATTTATTAATTGAAAATGTATTGTTTGTTTCTTTTGGCTTTTCCCGGTTAGGGGTTGCCACAGCGGAACTCCGGTCCGCTAATGATTGGCAGTAGATTTTGACATGCTGGCTTGCCGGGCCTAACGCACAACCTTCAATGAAGGAACGCCCATTCACACATGTCGCCACACAGAAGACGCTCTAAATTGAAAATGTATTAAATGTGATAATGTTATTTTATGTATATGCTATAGGGAAGACCAAAATGTCCATGTTACATATTCAGACATCCTATAAACAAGATTTTTTAAAGCTGGTGATAGCCGTTGTGATATAAGATTAATTTATTTGTATTTTTTGATATACAAACTACTGGCTCTAAACGTAAACTTGAGCAAGCACAAAGGCACAGAAAGTCACTGGTAATCTAACAGTCTTTATTCTGAAGTGCTTTTCGTCCTGCTCACTGGCAGGACTTCATCAGATAAAAAATACAACAGAGCTGCGTTATTAAATAATGAATGGGCGTTACAATCAAATCTAGCATCAAGTAGTTGCCTTAAAGAGGTATTGTTCACTATTCCACATTTAAATTTGCTGCAGTATATAATATATATGTGGAACGAATCCCTTTGTATAAGAATATATATATATATATATATATATATATATATATATATATATATATATATATATATATATACTGACTCCTGTCTGATAAAATCAAGACAAATAATAAAAACCTTTGCAATTGAAAACGTTACTAAAAAATTTTATTAAAAAACATTATAACAAGTACAATGCAAGAAGTTACAATGCAAAAAAATTGATAACTTACAATACAATATGTTGCCATGCTCCTATATAAACCAGCTAAGTACCTACGTAAATAAGATAAACAATAAGTAATAAATGGTACATCAATAAACAAATGAATGAGGCTGAATCCTACCAATCTGGTTTTAATTATCTCAGTGGTAATGATTCCCCTCAGTTTGCTGTTGAAAAAATAAATTTAAAGTTGCATTGAAACATGTTAAAAAATATATCTATGTTTGTATATGTGTTAAACCATAAACTACTGAAGCACACTAAACAATAAACAGAATAAACTCTGCCACGACAGCTTGCCAAAGTAAAAAACAAAGCATTTATTGAACTGAAAATTTTAAGCGCTTTTCATTTGCCTGATAAGCAAACTTCTTCAGAAACAGTGTAATGATTTTAAAAACCTGTATAAATTGGCTCAGGTGAGCACTTTAACCAATCCTGTTAAAACATAGCTCACACCTTATTTACTTAAAGGCATACAGTTAAAAAGTAAATACTGTTGTAAAAAATGTGTATCATCATTCTGCTAAGGTTAAACATACTAACATAGATGTAAAATAATGACAGAAATAAAAATAATAATAAAATGAAAATAAAACAGTCTACCAACTCATGAATGAAACATATACTAATTACTACTCAGCTACTGGCCATAACACTTTATCAAGTAACTATAACGTGAAAGACATATGGCTTACAGCACAAAACACCTATTAAACTCAAATTGTACATACATAAACACAAACAATATATGCATACTGAGCACTAAGAGTGTACAACCACTCAATCATCTTTGCAGACTTTTTAATTTCAAAATACTGCTTATAGAATAGGTTTCATTTAAACCTGGAAAATTGTATGCATTCAGCTTAATTTGCCAGGCTAACTCAAGTTCTTCAAGCTGCAAAAGCATGGGACCACCCCTAATGTCCTGATAAACCTGATCAATAGCCAAGAACTTGAATTTATGTTCACTATTTGCCTGGATGTGTTTGGCTAGGGCATTGTCTAATTTCATTCTACTTATAGCATATTGATGTTCATAAATTCTTTCACGGAGCCTACGCTTCGTTTTGCCTACATAAAAAGCAGGACAACATTGACACCTAGCCAAATAAACGACCATTCTAGAATTACAGTTGAACCTTAATTTTATTCTGAATTGTAACCCATTAATAGTAAAAAAGTTTACTACTTCTACAAATTTACAAAAGTTACAACTTTGGCATTTATCCATGCCTGTAATTCTGGGGTAACTACAACATTGTTGTTCTAGTAGTTTCTTTAAGTTTTTACCTTTCCTAAAGATTACACTAGGAAAATCACCCATTTTACTATAAATGTTGGGGTTAAATTTAAATAAATCCCAATTTTTCCGGATGATATCAATGCAAAAATAACTGTGTAAAGAGTATGTAGTGATAAAACTTGTATGAAAATCTTTAGTAATTACAGAAGTGTAATTGCTATTATTGTCTATAGTCATTGTATTTAATGACCCAGTCTGTTCAGGCGTAATGTATTTAATGCCTAAAATGGGTTTATACATACTAATAGTTCTCTTGTGTTTAACCTCATCGATTAAACTGTCTAACAGGGTCTCTGGGTAACCACGATGTAAAAACATGCTTTTCAGAAAAAAGCATTCATCTATGAATTCTGCTTCCTGACTAACTATGCATGAAGCTCTTACTAACTGTCCCTTGATGACTGACCACTTCTGATGATAGGAGTGACAACTTGAAAAGTGTAGGAATGTATTGGAATATCTATTCTTCCTAAGCATCTTAGCTACAAAACAACCCAGTTCTCTATTCTTGGCTAGCCAAATATCTATATAGGCTATCGCTTCTGTGTCGAATGTAGATGTAAATTGCAAGAATTGGGTAGACTGGTTGAATTGTTCAAGCACTTTTTTACTAGCCTCTAGGTCGCCATTTAAAATAATAAATATATCGTCTAAGTAATGTGTATAATAAACTATGCAATCCCTAAGACAAACATTTTTGAACACAAATTCCAATTCTCAGTAAGCCATTACTAGGTTCACTATGCTTGCCCCACAAGGTGACCCCATAGCGACCCCCCCCCACTTTTTGTAAATAGAAGTCATTCCCTAACATAAAGAAGTTATTAGAAAGTATAAGCTCAAGTAATTCAGTCACCAGGGAAATTTGAAAAGCAGGGGCTCCATTTTTCTTGAGCATTAAACCCACCCACTCAGTCACCAAGTCGTGTGGTATACAAGTATAAAGGTCTTTCACATCTACTGTAAGGAAGTTATAATTCACATTATACTGTAGACTATCAATTTTCTTTAAGAAGGACCATGAGTCCTTACAAAGTTGGCCCTCGTGTATGTATTTCTGCAGTATGAAATCTACCAGCTTAGCACAGGGATATGTTGGTGAACCATGGCCATCAACAAGGGGTCTCCTGGGTGGATTTATTACATTCTTATGAATCTTCGGGATACCAAATAGATATGGGTATCTTGGATATGATGTTGACATGTAATTGTAGATATTTTGTTCTAACCTACCATCTATAAATATGTCCTCAATATAGTTTTTTATTACACTGTATGCTTTATTGACTTCAGAGCGTGAGCTCAGTTCATAAGCGTAATTATCCAACAGTGCCACCATACGTTCTTGATAATCGATGTTATCAAAAATGACTAGGCCCCCTCATTTGTCAGGTTTACATGTACAAATATCTTGTGACTTAATATGGTCTAGGTATTCATGTTCAACCCTGCTTGTATGGTGAATAGCGCCGGTTTTAAATTCATTTTTGATGGCTTGTCTGATATCCAATTTGCACATTTGCTCAAAAATTTGTAACACCGGATGTAGTGGGGGTTATACGTACTAGATATATAAAATGTGTCAGTACATGATTCATTCATAGTGTCACCCATCATTAGATTAAAGTTCAACTTCCTAGTAAAAGTTTTAATATCTGTAATTGTTTTAACCAAATCAAGTTCTTGCACTGGAACATATGTGTGTCCTTTAGCCAAAAAAATCCACAATGTCAGGTGTAATAACAACAGATGAAAAATTGTAAACATTGTAAACATTAAAATCCCCTGTCTTGTTAGTAACAATAACAGGGCCAACAAAATCACCAGAGTCAGTCAATACCTGGCTAGTAATAACGTCAGGTTGATCATTATCAAGTGACCCTAAATCTAAACATGGGTCAGTCACACCTTGGTCACTATAACCAGCCAAATTAGGTGATACTTCGACCTGGTTATGTATTTTTCCTACAATTTTCCAGGTTTAAATGAAACCTGTTCTATAAGCAGTATTTTGAAATTAAAAAGTCTGCAGAGATGATTGAGTGGTTGTACAATCTTAGTGCTCAGTATGCATATATTGTTTGTGTTTATGTATGTACAATTTGAGTTTTAATAGATGTTTTGTGTTGTAAGCCATATGTCTTTCACCTTATAGTTACTTGATAAAGTGTTATGGCCAGTAGCTGAGTAGTAATTAGTATACGTTTTATTCATGAGTTGGTAGACTGTTTTATTTTCATTTTATTATTATATTTATTTCTATCATTATTTTACATCTATGTTAGTATGTTTAACCTTAGCAGAATGATGATACACATTTTTTACAACAGTATTTACTTTTTAACTGTATGCCTTTAAGTAAGTAAGGTGTGAGCTATGTTTTAACAGGATTGGTTAAAGTGCTCACCTGAGCCTATTTATACAGGTTTTTAAAATCATTGCACTGTTTCTGAAGAAGTTTGCTTATCAGGCAAACGAAAAGTGCTTAAAATTTTCAGTTCAATAAATGCTTTGTTTTTTACTTTGGCAAGCTGTCGTGGCAGAGTTTATTCTGTTTATTGTTTAGTGTGCTTCAGTAGTTTATCTGTTTGTCATGCCATCTGGTTTGGCAGCTAGTCAAAGTCTATTTACATCAAGCGAGACACCTGAATTACTAAGAGTGAACAGTAACGGGAATACTGGTGGTATCGTTTCCGATAATCTACCTGTGTCTAGCATTTCGTTGGATTCTTTACTTACTAAGATTGAGTCTATTTTCTCGAGACTCGACCGTCTTGATGTGCATCAATGTGAACTGCATGACTCATTACTACCTTTAGTGGGTCAAAGGCATTCTTTTTGGTCTCCGGTGAGTTTTGGCAACTTGGAGACTACATCAGACATGAATGTGGCAGCAGCAATTAATCCCACACCTGCACAGGGGCAACAAGTAACAGTAACTGACAAGGTACTGGTAACTGATAGAGTAATAGCTGAAGCAGGAAGCTCTACTTCGGTGATTGGCATACAACCGGTGCCTGGGAATGAACAAGCGTCTACTAACTCACAAGTGCAACTATCTGGCTCACCACGTCAACCATCACAGAACCTGATTAACAACAATCTTGGCTTACCATCACTGTCTTCTTGGTTAGCTGACGTTTTTTCTTTTTCTGGAACCTTGATTACCAGCGACAAGGGACAGTCAGGAAATAGAGGTAATATTACTCCTATTTCTGACATAGTGACCAAATTGAAATCTTTTGATGGTTACTTAGTTAAACTCAGGAAATTACAATTGGAAATCTCTTACTTCTGTGAATGTTTGTCACGGAAGGTGGTGCCGAAAGGTTTACGGCGCCACCAATATCCTACTTGTCTTGACATTAATTCAGACTTCCATGAAGAACTTATAGAATTTTTGACCATCAGGGCTTCGAACTTTTGGAGCTCATGGTCAAACATTATTCTTTATGGGTGGATAATTTATCTAAAACCGTGGCAGAACTTGATAACAGCATTAGACTGGATGTTGAGTTTTTTCAATAGAAATATGAATATAGCTGAGTGTTTTCTAGTATCAACCAGTACATGCTAAAATTAAAAGCTAATAAAATTAAAAAACTGGATCATGACTGCAAAGCTTATCAGCAAGGCGTGGCTTATCCTATTCCCTCTGCTGCTCAGGTTTGGCACAAAGGTACAGGTATAAATGGTCAATCATTAGTGAGCAATTGTACTAATGTTAATAACAACAGTCAAAACCAGCAGCCGAACCAAATGGCCACTGTTAATGGAGTAAACCAATGGAATACTGACCTTGATGTCTCCAATGGCATTAATGACAACATTAACACTGTAGGTCCAGTCGAAGTCAGGAGAAGTGAGAGGTTACAAAATTATCCTCAGGGGCAAAACAATTTTGGTCAGTACAACCAGAACCAAAATTTTCGGCAAGCCAACCACACCGGTGCCAGGCCGAAACAGCAGAGGAATCCTCAGTCGAACAAATACAAACAGAAATCCAACAAATGCAAGACTTAGTTAATCTTATACATAACCAGGTCGAAGTATCACCTAATTTGGCTGGTTATAGTGACCAAGGTGTGACTGACCCATGTTTAGATTTAGGGTCACTTGATAATGATCAACCTGACTTTATTACTAGCCAGGAGTTGACTGACTCTGGTGATTTTGCTGGCCCTGTCATTGTTACTAACAAGACAGCTGATTTTAATTTTAATGTTTATAATTTTTCATCTGTTGTTATTACACCTGACATTGTGGATTTTTTGGCTAAAGGACACGCATATGTTTCAGCGCAAGAACTTGATTTGGTTAAAACTATTATAGATATTAAAACTTTTACTAGGAAGTTGAACTTTAATCTAATGATGGGTGACACTATGAATGAATCATGTACTGAAAAATGTTATATATCTAGTACGTATAACCCCCCCACTACATCCGGTGTTACACATTTTTGAGCAAATGTGAGAATTGGATATCAGACAAGCCATCAAAAATGGATTTGAAACCAGTGCTATTCACCATACAAGTAGGGTTGAACATGAATACTTAGACTATATTAAGTCACAAGATATTCGTATATGTAAACCTGACAAAGGAGGGGGCCTAGTCATTTTTGATAACATCGATTATCAAGAACGTATGGTGGCACTGTTGGATAATTATGCTTATGAACTGAGCTCATGCTCAGAAGTCAATAAAGCATACAGTGTAATAAAAAAGTATATTGAGGATATGTTTATAGATGGTAGGTTAGAACGAAATATCTACAATTACATGTCAACATCATATCCAAGATACCCATATCTATTTGGTATCCCGAAGATTCATAAAAATGTAATAAACCCACCCCGAAGACCCCTTGCTGATGGCCGTGGTTCACCAACATATCCCTGTGCTAAGGTGGTAGATTTCATACTGCAGAAATACTTGACACATGAGGACCAAATTTGTAAGGACTCATGGTCCTTCTTAATGAAAATTGATAGTCTACAGTATGATGTGAAAGACCTTTATACTTGTATACCACATGACTTGGGGATTGAGTGGGTGGATTTAATGCTCAAGAAAAATGGAGCCCCTGCTTTTCAAATTTCCCTGGTGACTGAATTACTTGAGCTTATACTTTCTAGTAACTTCTTTATGTTAGGGAATGACTTCTATTTACAAAAGGTGGGGGTCGCTATGGGCTCACCTTGTGGGGCAAGCATAGCGAACCTTGTAATGGCTTACTGGGAATTGGAATTTGTGTTCAAAAATGCTTGTCTTAGGGATTGAATAGTTTATTATACACGTTATTTAGACGATATATTTATTCTTTTAAACGGCGACCTAGAGGCTAGTAAAAAAGTGCTTGAACAATTCAACCAGTCTACCCAATTCTTGCAATTTACATCTACATTCGACACAGAAGCAATAGCCTATTTAGATATTTGACTAGCTAAGAATAGAGAACTGGGTTGTTTTGTAGCTAATATTCATAGGAAGAGTACATATTCCAATACATTCCTACACTTTTCAAGTTGTCACCCCCTATTATCAGAAGTGGTCAGTCATCAAGGGACAGTTAGTAAGAGCTTCACCCATAGTTAGTCAGGAAGCAGAATTCATAGATAATGATTTTTTTGAAAAGCATGTTTTTACATTGTGGTTACCCAGAGACCCTGTTAGTTTAATTGATGAGGTTAAACACAAGAGAACTATTAGTATGTATAAACCCATTTTAGGCATTAAATACATTACGCCTGAACAGGTTGGGTCATTAAATACAATGACTATAGACAATAATACTAATTACACTTTTGTAACTACTGAAGATTTTCATACAAGTTTTTCACTACATACTCTTTACACAGTCATTTTTGCATTGATATCATCCGAAAAAACTGGGATTTATTTAAAACTAACCCCAACATTTATAGTAAAATGGGTGATTTTTCCTAGTGTAATCTTTAGGAATGGTAAAAAGTTAAAGAAACTACTAGAACAACAACAACGTCGTAGTTACCCCAAAATTACAGGGATGGATAAATGCCAAAGTTGTAACTTTTGTAAATTTTTAGAAGTACTAAACTTTTTTTTACTATTTATAGGTTACAATTCAGAATAAAATTACGGTTCAACTGTAATTCTAGAATTGTCATTTATTTGGCTAGGTGTCAATGTTGTCCTGCTTTTTATGTAGGCAAAATGGAGCGTAGGCTGCATGAAGGAATTTATGAACATAATTATGCTATAAGTAGAATGAAATTAGACAATGCCCTAGCCAAACACATCCAGGCAAATAGTGAACATAAATTCAAGTTCTTGGCTATTGTTCAGGTATATCAAGACATTAGGGGTGGTCCCATGCCTTTGCAGCTTGAAGAACTTGAGTTATCCTGGCAAATTAAACTGAATGCATACAATTTTCCAGGTTTAAATGAAACCTGTTCTATAAGCACTATTTTGAAATTAAAAAGTCTGCAGAGATGATTGAGTGGTTGTACACTCTTAGTGCTCAGTATGCATATATTGTTTGCGTTTATGTATGTACAATTTGAGTTTAATAGGTGTTTTGTGCTGTAAGCCATATGTCTTTCACCTTATAGTTACTTGATAATGTGTTATGGCCAGTAGCTGAGTAGTAATTAATATATGTTTCATTCATGAGTTGGTAGACTGTTTTATTTTCATTTTATTATTTTTTTTATTTCTATCATTATTTTACATCTATGTTAATATGTTTAACCTTAGCAGAATTATGATACACATTTTTTACAACACTATTTACTTTTTTAACTGTATGCCTTTAAGTAAGTAAGGTGTGAGCTGTGTTTTAACAGGATTGGTTAAAGTGCTCACCTGAGCCTATTTATACAGGTTTTTAAAATCATTACACTGTTTCTGTAGAAGTTTGCTTATCAGGCAAATGAAAAGCGCTTACAATTTTCAGTTCAATAAATGCTTTGTTTTTTTACTTTGGCAAGCTGTCATGGCAGAGTTTATTCTGTTTGTGTTGAACCATGTTTAACTGCATTAAATATAAAAAATAAAATATAAATAAATATATCTATGTTTGTATATGTGTTAAACCATGTTTAACAGCATTAGCTAAATTATTAGAAAATGGCTTCATTGTAAACTGACAAATGACACATTTGTCGGTTTACAATGAAGCCATTTTTTAATAATTTAGTTAACGCAGTTAAACATGGTTTAACACATATACAAACATAGATATATTTTTAACATATTTCAATGCAACTTTCAATTTACTTTCTCAACAGCAAACAGAGGGGAATCATTACCACTGAGATAATTAAAACCAGATTGGTAGGATTCAGCCTCATTCATTTGTTTGATGTACCATTTATTACTTATTTTTTATCTTATTTATGTAGGTACTTTGCTGGTTTATATAGGAGCGTGGCAACTTATTGTATTGTAAGTTATCAATTTTTTGCATTGTGCCTTCTTGCATTGCACTTGTTATAATGTTTTTTAATAACATTGTTTTAGTAAAGTTTTCAGTTGCAAAGATTTTTATTATTTGTCTTGATTTTATCAGACAGGAGTCACTATATATATATATATATATATATATATATATATATATATATATATATATATATATATATATATTCTTATACTAAGGGATTCGTTCCACATATATTTTATATACTGCAGAAAATTTAAATCTGCAATAGTGAACAATATCTGTTTAAGGCAACTACTTGATGCTTGATTTGATTGTAACGCCCATTCATTATTTAATAATGCAGTTCTGTTGTATTTTTTTATTTGATGAAGTCCTGCCAGTGAGCAGGACGAAAAGTGCTTCAGAATAAAGACTGTTGGATTACCCGTGACTTTCTGTGCCTTTGTGCTTGCTCAAGTTTACGTTTACAGCCAGTAGTTTGTCCTCGTTTGTCATGTCTACTGAAAGTCCTCGTGGAACACCAACTTTGTTATCTTCACCAGTCTCTCAATCGGAGAGCATGGGCTATTTAACTCAACTCATTGAACAGCTTTCCCAATGAGTTGATGAGTTACAAACTCATATGGATACCATGCCTCCTATTCCGCCAACTATACATTCTACGGTTCAGTTTGAACTCAACCGAGTTGACATCAATAGAACGGAATCTTTCCCGTTTACCAGTACAATGGCAGTGCCTGTTTCTAGCAGCAATTCCAGCTCAAGGTGAGCTAGTAAAAAAATCTTGTGAATAGAGGACTGCATGGTCAAACAGGCACAGTACCTCCACCTAATTTTTCAGCTCATACTAGTAACACGACTATGCCGGAGTGGACGCATTTACCGAACAACCAGATGTCTAGGAACATGGACCCGGACGCCGTCTCTCCATTTGACCGATGGCTCAAAGAGCCAATACAGCTTTTTAATATGCAGCCTACTCAGTCACAAAACCATCTTGTTGAAGGAGCAGGTAATATTACTTTATTACTTCAACATTTGGATAAAACCCTTTTAAAATATAAGAAGTTGCTTTTGGAAGTGGCGTACCTTTGCCAATGTATTCATGAAAACATCATCCCTAAAGGCCTCAGGGCTTGCCAGTACCCTACGGGTTTACTGGCGGGTTCTGATTTCCACCAAGAACTTGTTGCCTTGTTTAATAAGCAGGGACTGGACTTGCTGAACCTTATGGTTAAACACTATTTATTAACCATTGATCAATTACTTGAGGAGGCAACAGTTTTAAATACCTCTATCAAAAAACGCGTTGATTTTGGGTGATATGTGTTTGACTATTACAGAATCTTTGTGAGCATAGATCAACATTTAATAAAATTAAGAGAAGTGAATGTGAAAAAATTGCATAGAGATCGCACAGCATACAATGAAGGGGTAGCTTACCCTCAACCTCCACCTTCACAGACCATTCAGACCACCAGTAATGGTTCAGTAAACAAAATTCAAACTATTTCTGTTGGAAACCAACATGGTCTATGTAGCCCACAGGTTACTTCGAATATGTTTCCAGAGGATCAGCTCAATGACAGACCTGGTATGTCAACTGATACCCGATAAGTTTAACCAGTCCAAAATGCCCCAAATTTTCAGAATTCAGTCTCACATTACAATCTGAGATCGAGGGGCAAAAAACCACAATACAATACCAACAACAGGGGGAAGAATTGCAAACGCAGGAGATGATCCCTCTGAGTGTGAATACAATAGAATTTTCCAATTCCAAGTTAAAAGAAATCCTAACGAATGTGGACAAGGACTTTAAAATTTATAATTATTCAGACATTGTTATTGACCCACCCCTAGTTGAATTACTGGCCAAGGGGAACACTTTTGTTCCTTCTAAAACGGCAGATTTGGTAAAAGTATTAATTGATCTGAAATTGTATGTTAGAAAGTTAAAGCTGTCATTATTATTTGCTGACAACAATAATGTACAGAGAAGTGTTTTACATATATCCAGCACATTTTGCCCCCCCCCCCCCTTCATCCTACTTTGCAGTTATTTGAGGAAATCTGTGAGTTGGACTTATACAACTTATTAGGAGTGGGACACAATAAAAAGTTCAAGCCTTCCCAGGAACAACGTGACTTATTATACTTAATTCAGCAAGCCCCGGTTCAGATTATGTCACCTGATAAGGGTGGCGGCCTGGTTGTAATGAACATTGAGGACTACACCAATGAAATGGAAAAAATAGTTAGTAGTCCAACATACCAGTCCGTATCACGTAACGAACTAAATCAAGCCTGTTTTAAAATTAGATCACATTCATATGAGATGTTTTTAGAAGCTAGGATCCCCTCAGATCTTTTTAAGTACCTCAGTATGCCAGCCCCCAGAACTCCCATTCATTTCAGTGTTCCAAAACTACATAAAAACATTGGAAATCCACCAGTGAGACCCTTAGTAGACGCAAGGTCAAGTTTGATGTACCCTTGGGCGAAATGGGTAGATGAAACCCTTAAAAAATATGTCACCCAAGAACAACATATTTGTAAAGATTCTTGGACATTTTTAGCCCAAATTAACAACTTGGACTTCAAAGAATCTTTAAATTTTTCAACAGTAGACGTCCAAGATCTTTATTCATCAATCCCACATGATGAAGGGATTGAATGGATCAGCAGTTTACTGAGGTCAAAAGGAGCCCCATTAGACAAAGTAAATCTGATAGAGGAGATGTTGGATGTTATTTTGAACAACAACTATATTACTTTCAATAGTAAGTATTTTGTTCAAAAAACAGGAGTAGCCATGGGGTCTCCGTGTAGGGCAAATTATGTGAACCTTGTAATGGCATAATGGGAGCATGAGTTCATTTTCAACAAATTAAACATAAAAAAGCAGATTTACTTTTACACATGCTTCCTTGACAATGTTTTCATAATACTTAATGACGATAGGGATTCTGCAAAATTACTAGTAGACTATTTCAACAGTACAACTAGTTTTTTGTCCTTTACCTACGTCTTTGACACAGACCGGGTTTCTTATCTGGATGTAGATCTGAGTAAAGATGTGATGAAAAACTCATGTGATGAAGATTTATAGAAAACATACATATTCTAATCATTTTCTTCACTACAGCAGTTGTCACCCTTAGCACCAGAAAAAGTCAGTTGTCAAGGGGCAGTTTGTGAGAGCTGCACATATGGTCACACATGAGTTTGATTTTTTGAATGAATGCCACAAATTGAAGGATATGTTCCTCAAGAGAGGTTATCCTGATGACTTGATAGATGCTGTATGTGAGGAAGTCAGTACTAAGAGAGAACAAGGTATATATAGGCCAATCCTTAGTTTAACATCTGATAACATTGAAGCAACTGATCTTAGCTGTCATCATAAACTTGAATATACAATTAGCCTGATTACCCCTTTCAGTAGCAATGCGAAGGAGATCAAGTTAATTTTATGTAAAAATTGGGAAATAATCAGAAGAGATTTTCATATCTTTGGCAAGTTTGAGAATGGCCCCCATATTGCATATATGAAAGGAACAAACTTGAAAAGTTTATTGGAAGCCAGAAAGTCAGTATTAAATTGGAAGTGTGGTATGCATAGATGCCAAATGTGCAATTATTGTAAATACATGAGCACAGGCAAAGATGTGGTGATCAGGAATACTGTTTACAAGACCAATTCAAGATATACTTGTCAGTCTAAATCAGTTGTCTACGTGGCGCAATGTCAAAGTTGTACCGCCTTCTACATTGGTAAAACTGATCATAAGTTGAGAGAACGTGTTTATGAGCACCATTATAAGATAAGAAATCAAAACTTAGACAACGCCTTGGCCAGACATATCTCTCTCTATCCCCACCATTCCTTTTTATTTAGAGCCATTGACTCAGTAATTGATGATACACATGGTGGCCCTTTTTCTTTATTACTGGAACAACTCGAATTATGTTGGCAACTCCGCACTGGGTCATGTTTTAGCCCAGGTTTAAATGAAATTGTATCTTTAGCATGCATACTTAAACTAAGGAATTTGAGGCGGTAAAAAACACATTTGTCGGTTTACAATGAAGCCATTTTTTAATAATTTAGTTAACGCAGTTAAACATAGTTTAACACATATACAAACATAGATATATTTTTTAACATGTTTCAGTGCAACTTTCAATTTACTTTTTCAACAGCAAATGGAGGGGAATCATTACCACTGAGATAATTAAAACAAGATTGATAGGATTCAGCCTCATTCATTTGTTTATTGATGTACCATTTATTACTTATTTTTTATCTTATTTATGTAGGTACTTAGCTGGTTTATATAGGAGCGTGGCAACTTATTGTATTGTAAGTTATCAATTTTTTGCATTGTAACTTCTTGCATTGTACTTATGTTTTTTAATAAAATTTTTTTAGTAACGTTTTCAATTGCAAAGATTTTTATTATTTGTCTTGATTTTATCAGACAGGAGTCAGTATATATATATATATATATATATATATATATATATATATATATATATATATATTCGTATACTAAGGGATTCGTTCCACATATATTATATATACTGCAGCAAATTTAAATGTGCAATAGTGAACAATATCTCTGTAAAGCAACTACTTGATGCTTGATTTGATTGTAAGGCCCATTCATTATTTAATAACGCAGTTCTGTTGTATATTTTATCTGATGAAGTCCTGCCAGTGAGCAGGATGAAAAGCGCTTCAGAATAAAGACTATTGGATTACCCGTGACTTTCTGTGCCTTTGTGCTTGCTCTGTATTTTTTGATATGTAAGAATATAGTCTTTTAATAACCAGAGAATACTTTTATTATAGATTTTGTTATAGTGATTTGTATTTAATTGATAATTCTTCAAAATAATATTTTCCTGCATATCTTTCCATTTAGCAGAATAGTTTTTATTTGCCCATAAGATAATTGTTTTGATGATGGCAGACATAGAGTATAATTCCATCTCAGGCAAACTTATCCCACCATTAAACCAGCTACATTGATGATGTTTAAGTGCCAATCTAGGTTTTTTTAGAGTGCCAGAGAAATTTGAGTATTAGTGTATTAAAATCTTGTATGTATTGTTTAGGAACAGGTACAGCTAAGGATTGTATTATATATAGTATTCTGGGTAAAATTATTTTTATAATCAAAAGTTTTTCCTCCATTGTAAATAGAAATGTGTTCCATTTTATAATACAATTTTTAATCTTTTCAAGACTTCTGATATCATTTATGCTAATTATGTCTTTATTCTTAATTAGTTTTATTCCAATATATGTTATTATGCCATCTTTATCTAAGTATTTAGAAAAACCTCCTGAGATGCTAGTGTTATTAGAGTTGATACATAGTATTTTTATCTTATCTTCATTCAATTTTAAACCCGATACAGATTGAATTTTTTTAACAGATTTGAAAAGGGTATTAAGTGAATTAGAATCATCCTTTAATGTAAGTAGAATGTCATCTGCAAATAATAATAATTTCGAGTTTAAATTATTTCTAAATTGAATTTGTTTAATTTCTGAGTTCTCTCTAATGTAATTTGCAAAGGGTTCTGTAATTAATGTAAATAGCAAAAGTGACAGGGGACAACCCTGTTTTGTACCCTTTGTTTTAATCTCTCTGGCTGTTCATCCCATTTCATATCCTGTACTTTTAAACGTTTTATTCTTTCTTTTACTTCTTCTATGCATTTAGCATCTTTGTTATGTTCCACAGGATTTTCATAAATACTTCTCCAAAATGTATCTATTTCTTCTTTTCTGGTGCACTTTCAATTCCTTTTATATTGTTTCCCAGTTCTCTATAAAACGTATTTGGTTCATCAATAAATTGCTTATTTTGTACTTTTCCTTTATATTTATCTGCATATCTTCCAAGTTTTTCTGCTTGTGCTGAGATTTTTAGTTTATTTGCAATAGTACATGATAGGTCCTGGTCTGTTCTAATATTGTGATTTGCTTTTATTACATTTATCTTTCTTAGAATTTTTGTTGCTCTAGTCATTCTTCTAACAGTGACACTTCTTGTCTTAATTGCTTTTTTATAGTTTTCTCAATTTGAAACTCCCATGATGGCATACATTTTCTCCCCTTCCTTTCCCTTACTACCCTGTGTTTTTGTGGTAGAATTGTATCAGTTATTAATTTAGCTACATAGTAATATATTATGTTCACTTCTGTTATATCACATGTATCTCTGTGGACAGTCGTAATTACTGTATTTATTTGTTTTATCAAACTTCTGACTTTTGGGAGTTTATTGACTTCTGCAGTCTATTTCTTTAATTGATTTTAATATATCTATCTCTATTAAATCAAGCAACTCTTCTCTTGGCTCATTTTCTTTTAAACTGAAGGCAGATTTTTTGTTTTCCGTTTCCTGTGGGCATTCTATAAAAAGTTCTATAGGATCTTCCTGTGGCACATTTTCTTCAATTTCATCCTGTGCCATCCGTTGCTCTGTCATATGGGAACTCACTGACCTATCACTCCTCAACATTGACTGCGTCAGTTTCCTGTTCCATCCAGCTTTAAGTGAACATTTATACTGGTTTCCTGTGGAAAGCTTCAAAATATCTTCATATGGCACCTGACCAATTGCTTCCTATTCCACTGGTTTCCCCTTAATTTGGATATCCATTGCTCTATCCTGTTGTGGTGCTTTCTGAATTAGATTTTCTACACTCAATCTTTCACTTTGCAGGAACTCCATAACTTCAGTTTCTATTTCTTTAACTTCTCCATTACTAATCTCCTTTTCTATTTTTCCTCTTTGTCTTCTTATTTTTTGTATTGTAAAGTTTTCCATGTCTGGATTCCTTTGCCTGTATTTTTCTTCAAACATCTCTGGTGCTGCTCTTTTTATATTGGTTAGTTTTGCTTTCTCCTTTGCATAAATATTACATCATATTAAATCTCTCTTTCTTTCCCATGACCATATTTCTTCTTCAGATGTCTCCTGATCTTCCTGCTTCAACTTACTTTGGGGAATCAATCTTTCATGCTGTGATGTAACCTGTGTTAGACCTTCTACACCAATTCCTTCACTTTGCAGGTACTCCATAACTTCAACTTCTATTTTTTTACTTCTACTTTACTAATCTTCTTTTCTACATTCCTTCTTTGTGATATTATTTTTTATTGTGAAATTTTCCATATCTGGATGCCTTTGCCTGTATTTTTCTTTGAATATCTTTGGGACTGCCTTCTTTATATTGATTAATTTGACTTTCTCATTTGCATAAATATTGCACCATTATCAAATCAATCTTTCTTTCCCATGTCCACATTTCCTTTTCATACTTTTCAAACATCTCTAGGTTTTGTTGTTTATATTTTTATACTTCCTCAGATGCTTCTTTTTCCAAGCAGATCAAAGTTTCTTGATCTATATACTGTTTTTCACAAATCTGTTGTATTAACAACCACAATTTTTTATTTGAGGCTTCTACTGGCTCAGTAAAAGATTGCTGATGTTCTATGAGTGGTTCCACAGCTGTTCAATGGTGAGAGTTCTTTTCCACCAGTACATGAAGCCTTGCTTTTTTTTACCAGTCTGATAAACACAAAATGCAGTTATTTCTTTTCCACAATTCCCTTCCAGGATAAAGACCCAGGGATGCTTTAGTCTTGTAGTGGCCTCCAGATCTCATGGATACTTTTCTTCCTTTTCCCCTGATTCCCAGTTTTCTTCAGAAACTGCATATAAGAAAAGCTGTAGTCTTTCTTATTCCCCCATATTGACTTCAACAAGTATTTTCTCTGTTATTGCCTCTTCTCCTAGAGAAGCCTCACAGGTTGAGGCTAACCCCCACCAGTTTGGTAAGCCTCGCCAATATCTACATTCCCTCAGATTTATCAAATGGTTTATCCAACTTTAACAATGACTAGGGAACCAGATTAGTATGAGAGACTGGTCTGTACCCTTTTTCCAATCTGCTGAATACCAGGAAAATATAAAGATAAAGGATACATTTTGTAGTGTGGGCTTTGGAGATAAACACGGACACTTTTATGCCCTGATTCCACCAACTTTGGATTGATTTGCTGTTGTTTTTGAATAAGGCTTGAACTTTTCCTCAATTGACCTTTAAATGGTGACTGACTCTCTTGATTTATATTTGGAATATCAGAATTCTACCCTAGTTAACCTTAAAGTTTACAAAGCATTTTTTTGAGAGTCTGTCTTCTTAAACACCTAATTAGAGAACCTATTCTGCCATGAGAACCCAACTTTGTTTTGGAGCAGTTAACTAACCCTCCACGTTTGAACTAGCCTTCAAACAGATGTTACTCACTTATTTCTGAACTTTAGGCTTTGGGTGTTGTTTCTCTGTATGCCGTTTCATACGTATAAAATAGTGTTATACACTAACCACTCCTTCATGTCTACTGTTGCTCCTGTGTCCAACATTAACCAGACCAACAGTCTTTCTTTTTTTCCCAGTATTACTTGGACAAAGTGGAATTTCCTCTTTATTGTCTGGATATGCATATACAGCAGTGCTAATATGTATATTATGCTAAAGATCTTAGAAAGGACTCTTTGCTATTAATACACTGGGAAGTTAAAATGTCAAAGGTAATGTTGGCAGGATGCTTATCCAACTGTATTAAATTTGTTTGCACAAAGCAAGGCAAATCCTTTTTTGAATGAACCAAAAGCACAGTCTTCCAGAAAAGTAGTCACTTCTTGGGTGTTCTTCCACGGTGCCTCTGTAGGTACAGATGCAGCTGCTACAGTGACTTCTCTGGGCACATTTGTGAAATAGTACAAGGTGGATGGAAACTCCAGGTCTCATTTTGCCTTTGAGCTCAATATCTTCAGAGGCATCTTTCCTGAGACCAAGCAGGTTGGTTACTGGGGACTTAGTCCCAGTGGTAGGGGAGGAAGCACCATAACCACATCAAGTTCAAAAGCTATGTTTTTGCTATAATTACAGAACAGCATGTTTGTAGTTCATACTCTTCTGCATTTCCAGCTCATTTTCTCCTAGACAGCTAGGCAAATATAGAAGGCATGCACGTGCTGAGAAGAATATTAGTACTCAGAGTGGTCTACTCCAATCTGGCAAGCATAGTGGGAAGCAATGAATTTTGGGTAAGAAGAGAAGATGAAGCCTGTGCAAGTTTATATTGGTAAGGAGGCAACTGTCGGATGAAGCTACAGCCTTAAGATGATAGAGGAGAGTAAACAATGAGCATTCAGACATATTGTGATGGTAAGTACATAATCTTCAATTAGGCTGATGGGTCTGAATGTGTCTGAGTCTGATATCACCCACTTTGTGAACTGTTACCACTAGTGGCTGTTGTCAGGAATATGCCTACATGATGAACATTTTAGTTAACATGATTAGTAGGGAATTAGCCAGTTTTAACTTGAGTTCATGTAGGAAACCAGATTATGTTTCGTGGGCTCCATGAGCTTTTTTTTTTTTAACTTTTTGTAGCTGGGTTACAATGTCTTTAGTTGCATAAGGGATGCCCTTTTTGTGTTTGTAGCACTCTGAAATATTTCTTTGCTCACAGAGTATTTTGGATGTGACATGATTATGGTGACAGGTATTTTGTGAATGAATATACAGTATGTTTATTTTGATGTAATGAAAAATCAATACAGAGGTATTTTGGATGTGTGCTACATTTTAAACCTGAACAGAAGTTATATACCTACCTCTAATGCAAACTGAGCAGAATGTAATGTGGCAGCTAGAAACTCTGTAATGGCTATTTATGCCTGTTGGTGGGACCCAATCTAAAACAGTTTGCCATTTTCTAGTAGAAAATTCTGGACTGCAAATCTAGCTATTCAGTTATAAACTGTACTTATACTTTTAGATGTGAAGAAAGCAGAACATCCACATTTTGAATTTCTGAGGGCCAAGTCAAGTATATATTTTTTAATGAACATTTCAGAAGCTGGTTATGGACAAATGAATAGTAGACTGTCAGTGGTAGAGTTCATCCAGTTTGAAAAGGTATATATTAAGAGAGGGGCTCAATCGACCTAGTCACCTTAAATGACATGACTGAGGAGTGCTGCTAGCTCTCACTAGTAGGAGAAGCTCTTGAATTTTTTCCTTGGTGGGCTTGGTTCTGATGAAAACTTACAGCCTGGGAATTACTGGTAGGAGAAACTTGAACAGCTTCTTGAAGGGACTTAATAGGCTTAAGTGGTAAAAACTCCTTCCTGTTTACTTTGTGAAAAGTAAATTTAGACTCATTTTTTTTTCTCTAACCTTAACAGGCAGAAGCTCCTTCAATACAAGTGTATTTTTTCTCTTGTGAAATGTTCAGTATTCACAAATCTTGCAAATATCAAATTTGCATTAAGGTGATCCACTTTCAGACACACAGTGTACAGGTTAAGTATATTTTGGGGACCTCATGCCTTCTTTTTAAGCATTTAGAAAGACAGAAAGCCTTGTCCATCCTCTTAACACGATTTGAAATTATTAAATACAACAGGAGACCTAACCATAAAATGAATCCTTCAAAAATATCAACAGTCAATTCCTAAACACTGTGATTGACACAAAATACAAAAGACCAACATTCCCTTTACTAATCTAACAGTGAGGGAAACTGTTAACAGGCAATAGGGGAGGATAACAGGAAAGAAAATATTATAAGCTATGCAAACTATGAAAGTGCCTCACAACCTGGACCATATTGCAACTATTTTAACCAAAGAAAAAAGTACTTACTGTGAAAAAGAGGCAAAAGTTCTGAGCGGTTTATCTCAAACAAAGAATTTCTGAATTGAGATAATGGCAAATAAGATTTGGAAAAAGAGAGAAACAAGGAGCATTATAGAAGGTAAAGGAGGGATTTAAACTTTGGAATCTGCCAAGAAGCCAGGCCAGTCCTACCTTTTTGAAGTGGATGACCATGGAGCAAGAAGATCTCGTTATGGCAAGTGCATAACTTTCATTTTAATTGTTTTGTTAGGTAATACAAGTGAAATATACTTATTATTCTTTGTACTGCTTATTTACAACACTGAGAAGGACAATATGATTGTTTGCTGTAACATGAATCTTGACATTTTCAGTAGGGGTGCCATGAAATTTTAATAATAAAATTACACCTTATAAGCTAAAACATAGACTGTGTTTTCATTGTGCATCTAAAATATCACAAACACTAGGTCTGATGCACCATCACTAACATCATGGACTATGTTTTAGCAGATAGTAAGACTGTGTGGATGGTAGACAAATGTCCCAGCTGATCTTTCATCATGGAAAAACACCCAAAATGTGTCTGTGTTGATGAATGTCATGTTCTGTGTCATCACTTTCAATATTCATGCAAATTGATGCCTCTTTTGTACAGGAAAGGTTGTAAAGCTCCAGGCTTCTTGTTCTGCACCATTCTTCAGCCCTTCTATTTGCCTGGATAATTTCTGCTACATTTCTCACTTGCATTGTTTGTCAAACCACCCCTCCTCCTGCATTTATTTAGGAAGTATACCCCTGGACAGCAAATTTTCCTCAGCAATGGCTGGTCTAAATACATTACCTGCATGAGTGAGCTGCGCATTATTTCTTCTTGCTCTGCTTGAAATGAGTTTAACTGGACCATGAACAGGCACGGACAATATAAGATCACAGCCCACCTTATCCAGCAGGCTCTTGCTGCCAGATTGCAGTCATCCTCTATTAGTTCTGATGCCTGGTGTAGGTCCTTTCAGACCTCTCAGTAGCCCTATAGCTGTGAATTCACAATGAGATGTCTGAATGCAGTGAAAATGAAGTCTGCTATTATTCAAAGGTTTTCATCTCTGAAGGAAAAAAGTCTTTTCCAGCTACTGCCTCCACCATGACCAAGATTCCAATTGCTGTCCTTTAGTGTCAGCTGTCCTGTGATAGGCTGGCTAGACCAGTCTAAAAGTCTGCCAGTGGTGGGTCATCAACTTCAGGTCATTCTTTGAATATTCCTTCCACAGATAAATTTTCTTTGGAAACAACAAAAGTCATTATTGTCAAGGATAACTCTCCCAGCACTTTGAATCAATCTATGCTGGAGGTGAGAATGACATATTCAGGGATGTAATTCTCCCATCCCAGTGTCTTCAGATAGATTTGAAGCAGATGGCTGGGGATATTTGGGCTGTATGCCATGAGCTGCTGGCCACCTTATCCTTGGCACCAGGGACTGCTGCCATGTGGAATTTCTGTTGGCAAACTGGGATTGTCAATAGCCTGGCATAAGAAGCCTCCCTAGCATCTACAATGCAATTGTTGCTGAAAGCTCTAGTAATGATGGAACAGCTGGATTTGTAACTTTTACCCCCTTCATCTAGAATTCTAGCAGTTGCTACCCAGTTGTAGTCACTGCTGTTTCCCCCCTGAAAGGCCAATGGTACAGTGGTTAAGGTGTATGCCTTTCAAACACAAGGTGTAGGGTTTCCCCTTTTGGGATGTACCTTACCCGACACCTGCAGCAACTGGAGAGACCGCAAAAGTACCTCACCAAGAGCAGCATGGGCTACAAACAGATGTCCTATGCAGCTCGATTGAAGAAACTCCAGCTCTACTCAGTTGCTTACCGCCTACTCAGAGGCGATCTATGCCTGATGTACAAAGCCATGTCAAACACAGAATTAATGGACATGCTCCACCTCAAAAAATCCAAGTCCCTTAGAGCTACACACTCCAGGGACCTAAACCTCAGCACAAAAATAAATAGGATATGCTGGAGGGACAGATTCATTTCCCAGAGGCTCCCCTCCCTGGAATAGAATCCCAATTCATGTTAGACATAGCCCCTCGCTGACCCTCTTCAAGCGAAATCTGGACACGTGGATGGGAAATCGCAAATTCACCCCTGGGATCTCTTCTGTGTCCCTGCTAGACAGAGGCACAGTAAACTAATCTTAAAAGGGTACCTTTTGTGACCTACTTTACAGAAGCACAGTAGGCTAATCTAATAGGGAGGCGGAAGCCAAATACACTCTGGCTAGGCTTATAAATGCCCTAGGGCAGATAGCCTAGTATCTACCTATGAACCTATGGAATATCCCAGCAACACTGCATCATTACACTCTTCATCCCTACACTTGTCAAGGACTCTGGCTACAACTGTTGTTAAATTCACCATTACATCAAGTTTTAGACCTGCTGCCTCCCTAGCTGAGGTATGTAGCATCCCTTTATCCTTCTATTACTATTCCAATGATCTATACCCAGAGTTTCTTCTCTGCATTGGAGAACACCCACTTCCTTTGTTGATGAATGCTGCCTATAGTAATTGTCCCCTACTTCTCCCATGGCAGGGGACTTTATAACCATAATATCCTGGCACAAATGACCACTGCCTCACAACCTCCCCTGGCAGTAGAGATTTGTATCCAAAGTTCTGTAAGAATACCTTCTCCTGCTCCAAAAATGCTTGCTATCCTCAATGCCTTTGCAGGCTTTGATTCCTGTTCCCTAGAAACACCTAGGAAATCACCAGCAAGTCCCCTTGTGGGCCACTTTTGATAATCTCTTCACAAACTCCTGCTCTGTGCAACTGAGGGACTCAAAGCCCTTCTGTAAGAGGCCAAAAAAGATTGCAGTCAAAATCAAATACACAGAGACTCCAACCAGAATTTAGATGACAAGGAGGGTTCAGGATCCCCTGCCTCCATAAACCATAAACTATGGAAATTGTTGAAACTACGGCAAGTGAAAGGAGCATTACTTTCACCTACCTTCTTACAAAAGAGACTGTGGGAACCATGCTCTTTCTACTCTACACCACCTAAGAAACTCCTCCATGATGGACATATTGGAAGATGCCACAAACATCAGCTAGAAAAAAAATGAAACAGCAGCCCCAGTTCGCTGAAAGGCAGACAAGATCTTCTGCTTAGCAAAGAAATGGAGCATTTGGTCTGCGATCCCCCAAGCCAGACTCCATAGTTATGGAAGTAGCCCTCAAGTGGGTTCCTTTACAGAGTCCTGCCATCCATCCGACAAGGAGTCAAGGGTCATGGATAAGATAGGTAAGTGTGTCCTTGCATCCTCAACCTTATTTGTGAGGAGGCTTAATTATCTAACACACACACACACACACACACACACACACACACACACACACACACACACACACACACACACACACACACACACACACACACTTCAAACACAGGCATTGATGTCCTTTTAGCCTCCCAATATACCAAAACAGTTGTTCCCATAATAAATGTTCAGGCTAGTCTTAAAAATAACTAAACTATTGCTTGCTTTAATGTAATTTGGTAACCTATTCCATGCATCAGCTGGTCTCTCCGAGAACCAATTAATAAACTTCTCATTGCTATAGAATCTTCTACACAGGTTTTCTGATGATTCTCCACTACTTTTTGATAAGCCCAAACATCCCCAGAGGTAGTTGTCTGTAAATGCACTATATACTTGAATAAGGTCTCCTCTTAAATACGTATATGAGACACTGTACAAGTACAGGTATTTTAGTCTTTCATAATAACTTAAATTTTCACGTCCATGAAAGTCCTTGGTATATCTCTGCTGTACTCTTTCCAGTTTACTCGCGTTTGTTTTCTTATAAGCTTTCCATGTTGTTAATTTATACTGAAGGTTGAATCTAATGTAACTAACAAACAATGACTTCATCATTTCTGATTTCCTAGACTTTATTAATCTTTTCATACAAACTATAGTTCTATAACTGTCATTAACCAGTTAGCTGATATGATTAGAACAGCTCAAAGCTGGACCTACCCATATATTCAGGTCCTTAAATTAATCTACAGTTTCAATCACTGTGTGCTGTATTAAATATTTACCTTTCAAATGATGCCTCCCAAATCTCATATGCTTTTATTTTTTATGTATTTATTAATATATTATTACCCTGTGCCTGAATATAGTATATTTTGTGAAGGACATAGCAAACCAAATAGTCAAGGCTGCAGAGGACATGGCACAGAGAGAGAGAGAGAGAGAGAAAGAGAGTTAAGAAAAGGAAAAAAATAAATATATATATATATATATATATATATATATATATATATATATATATATATATATATATATATATATATATATATATATATATATATATATATATATATATATATATATATATATATATATATATATATATATATATATATATATATATATATATATATATATATATATATATATATATATATATATATATATATATATATATATGTATATACTTCAGATTATCGAAGTTTTAAAACTTCGAATTTCATATGGCCAAGACCATATGATTGAAGTTTCAAAACTTCAAACACCTGAAAGAAAAAGAAAAACATCCCTTGCTATTTAAATATACCAACTCCGAGATCGCACTACAGTGAGGAAAAGGGAAAATTTCCTGTTCCACGCTGTATGGAGATCTCTGTTCAGAACGTTCAAGGTTTTGAAACTTCGATCATATGGTCTAGGCCATATGAAATTTGAAGTTTTAAAACTTCGCTCATCTGAAGGGAACCCATATATATATATATATATATATATATATATATATATATATATATATATATATATATATGGGTCCATGTTAGATGGACGAAAAGCCATATCAACGAAGTCGATTCTGCCAAGATGAGATCGCTGACAATGGAAATATATATATAGCTGCTTATTCAACCCAGCTAGTGGTAAGAAGGATCTCTGTGCTTCGCTTTGCAGATGATATAAATGTGACTTTCGTGGATTCCCTTCACAAGTCCCTTCTTTTTTGGAGATAAGGTATCAAAGCACCTAAAATATATGGAAGATCAGGACAAAACCCTGACTGTTTTGAAGTTTCAGCCACTACAGTTTAACAATGCAAAAGAATCACACATGGATGTGTTTTCAGCTTGAGTAGAGGAAGAACCCTCTTCTTCAGTGACAGCAGACTTAGCAGTTGATATAATGGTTACCAGATGGCTAGCAGTGATGAGTTCACAAAAGAGCAGCACTGGCCCTTCAAGTCTTTCTAGACTACTCCCTTTTGGCTATAGTCAGGGGAAGAGTGTCCCTCTGTGGACTGAAATGTACAAGATCACAAGTGATAAGACGCTTAAGGACATAATTTCCAGAAGTGACATGAGTTCCGTAATCAGAACCCCAGCAATAAGAAAGTCCTTGGAAAGTATCTCTTCCCATCAGAGAAAACAAGCAGAACAGCAGGTATTGATCCTTCTTTAAATAAGAACCATCCTGGAGGCCTCACCAAACATAAGAAGCCAAGGATACTATTGAAGATTTTTTTATGGTGCCAAGAAAGACAGATAACCTCATTACCTTTCTAGGCATAAGTGATCTAAACAGTTTTCTTCTTCATCAACATGGTCATGGTGCAAAAAAGTCTTCCAATATCTGTCAAGAGGAGACTAGATGTGCCATTTAAGTCTTCAAGATGTCTAACTTTGTATAAAGATTATTCAGAAGTCAGGAATGTTTCCTGCACCTTAGGGTAGGAGTCAGACACTATCAGTTGTAATGCCTGTCCTTCAGTATTGCTGTAGTTTCCAGGGTCTTCATGTGGATAGAACAGTAGCAGCAAAAGGAATCCAAAGTTTTTCTGTCTCTGGATGACTGGCTCCTAGTTGCCCCTTCACTGGTGATCTGTCAAGAAAACATGAAATCTCAGAACAGAATGCTCCATTCCTTGAGAAACCCAATTAAATATCCCAAGTCATGGCTCCTTCCCACACAAAGAATCACCTTTTTAGGATACATTCCGGATATCTTGTACTGCAGAACCTTTGCAACCCTGTAAATATTTCAGACCCTCCAGACAGTGGTTTGGCACACCCAGATACATCCTCAAGGTGCTCAATTACATATCAGTTACAATAGTGACAGTTAATTATGTGCACCTACATAACAGACCATTGTAGTGGACACTTTTGCAGTGGCACCAACACATCCACCCCCTCTCTGACAGAGTCAGCTTGTCAAGCTGGTGTATGCGTTGCATTCACTGGGGGTTTCACTCTATATCTCTCAACTCTGGCCATGCTTCTGCAGGACCATAACCCATTTTATTTATTTATTTTTATTCATTTGCTGCCCAGGTAAGCCCATGTGACATTTGTCCCTTTTGAGGGATGACTCAAAGTAGCGTCTGATTAAAAGACTTGCTCAAAGTCATACTGTAGGCTTATGGAGGTTGAAAGAATCAAACTTGTACCCTAGACTACAGGAGACAGCTCATTAACAGCACAGAGTTAATCTTCTGTGCTAACTGATGGACTATGAATGTCATTACCTCAGATACTTCTGCTGCAGGGTGAGAGAATCACTTCACAGGCAGGACCTCGAAAGAATCTTGGACTCTGCAAAAGTCCCAAATGCAGATTAATGTCCTTGTGCTCAGGGATATTCTCAAGGGGTTCATATCTTTTCAGAGTATTATTCCTCAGAGACCAGGAGCTATGCACACAGTCATGTCATCTTTCTCATACATAAAAAAGAGGAAATGCACTCCTTTCATCTCTGTAGAGAGGCAATGGTATTATGGAACTGGGCACTGGTACACAACTTATTCATAGTGGCAGTTTACATCTCAGGGGAACCAACCTAGTGGCAGACTCAGCAGGATCTTAGTCCTTCCTCACAAAGGCTCACTACACCCCTTTGTGATGGAAATGATGTTTCAAAATTGGAAAAGACTTGTCCTAAATCTATTTGCCTCACCATCAAACACAAAAAGCAGAATGTCTTCTCACAAGTGCCCACCCTAGACACTCTAATGAAGGATATGCTTTTCCAGACCTGGCCAAGAGGGCCTCCTGTATGCCTACCCACCTCATCTGATCAAACTGCACAGAGCCTCACTGATACTAGTGGCCCTTTACTGGCCAAAGAGGTGTTACTTACTCTGCTGTTCCTTTTCACTCTAATAGGATATCTCCTGCTTACCCCTTCCAGAACACTGATTACTAACTCATTGACCAAGCCATACCCAGCCTTAACTGCCTTGAAAGCTATTGTTCTGACTTCTCTGATTCTAATCATAGCAAGAAGCCCCAACTTCACACACTAAGTGAGGGAAGTCTTAGCAGCATCAAAAAGGCTGTCTAGAAGGTTTACTTATAAGGACAAGTGGAAGTGTTTCACCAAGTAGACAGAAGATTGAGCAATTTCCCATCACAGGCTCAAACACACATTCTGCTCAGACATCTGGCAGAGCTATTTAACCAAAGCCCATCTTTCTCCTCCCTCTAAGTGCATCTAGTGGCTATATCTACCTTTCTCTGCATTTCTAAGGTCTGTTCCTTAGCTGTGCCTAAAGCAGAAGCGGCTTGACTTAAGGGCATGATTCACTTATGATCCCCCATTAAGGAACTAATACTCTATGGAACCTTTACTTGGTCCTAGAAAAATTGATGAAACATCCCTTTGAGACAGTCTCCTTGGCCTACGTCAGATATTTATCTTAGATGATGCTCTTCCTTGTTGCCATAACATCAGACAGAAAAATATACTGGAACTAGAAGTCCTCTCATTCAAGCCCCCCATTTGTGATATTCCAGAGGGACAGCATTACTTCCTATAGTAATCTGCCTTTATTGATCAAAATAGTTAGCAAGACCAATCTTAACAAATAATTCACCTTTTGGTATTTTGATATAGACATCAGAACTGAGGGGAGTACGTCTTGCATTTCATGTATGTATATAGACTCCTTAAATTCTACTTGGGCAGAACAGTAGACTTCAGAGTATCACTCTACTTTTCATTTTCCTTTGGCCCTGGTCTGAAAAGGCCAAAATCACTGTACTTAGATGGAGTTTTGAACTGTATCTCGTTTTGTTACACTTTGGCAGGTAAAAACACCTCACCTTGAAACTCATTCCACTAGAAAAAGCAATGGCCACCTCTGCAGTGTTCTTCAGGCATGTGTCCATGAATGGCAGCTGCACAGCAGCAGTACTGGTATTCCCAAATACCTTCTCTAAACACTACCAATTAGATGTAGCATTCCAAGCCAAATTGTCCTTTGAGGCCACTATGTCAAACGGAATTTTTCCATGAGGGTACTTCTCAAGATAGCTGGGGCCTCACTCCATAATATTGCTGAAGATGCATCTTGATCCCATATGCAAAAGTTATATGACTTATAATAATACATCTGGAACAAAATGATATCCTTGGTAACAGTATTCCTTCTGGATCTCCACATCCTATGATTTGAAAGGCAACTTATATAGCAACTAAAGCAATGGAAAATATTCAAGGGCTGTTGGCAACAATAAAACATAACAACACCTCAGAAAATGAAACCCGTCAACAGAGGCATTTATGGAGTTTTCAGTTATAAAAATTCAGTTTGGGCTGTTGCACACTGAACTGCTTTAGTGCCCTCCTGCATATAATTCACAGTGCTACTGAGAATATATTTTGGTTCCTAGTATAACATTCCCCTTCTAAAGGGGTGTACTGCCTTTGGTTGTGAAGTAGTTATATAAATTTCTGAAAATAAAAGCTGTGTTTTTATTTATTTATTTATTTTGCACACAACCCCCTACATGCATGTATTCACACACACTCTATCCCAATAAGCCTAATCAGTGACTGTTTAACCTCTTCAAGCTATTGCAGTGGTCAGTCACATTTATACACAGACTGCCTCCCCAAAGATGACCACTTCATTATTCTGTACAGTACTTATTTTTGATTGCAATGAAAGTGAAAAAATAATGACCACAGTAATGTTTATTTGTTACATTAACACACATATACTGCCCCTTTTTGACAAGCCATGTTGATTACTATTTAACAGTGATCAAGTGTAATGTTCCCTTGTCTTCACATGCAGTCCGTTGTCCCCCAAAGATGTCCACTTTATGTATCTGTCTCTTGTGTTTGAGATGAACTTGAACAAGAAATCGCCATAGTAATGTATTTTTGTTTATTGCTCTGAGACACATAGTCTGCCCTTCACCAAGAAGTCAGATAGTGATCATTTAGTTGTTTTTTGCTTGGATGAAGAGCATGCTTCCTGACTCCTGAGTATAGCCACTGTTTGTGTGCACCTCTAATAAAAATGAAAAAATAATGGCTATAATAATGTAGTTCAGTTTACTGCTGTTATATACATGCAGTTACCCTCCCTGTCAGACTGTATCATCTATAAACTAACAATGATTAAGTACAGTCCCATTAAAGTTTGCATTTAGTTTGATATCTGATAAGTAAGAAAGAAATGACATGAAAAGCTTTGGCTGGGTCAAGGTAAACTTTTGACCATGGCACCAAGGACAGGAGTAAGGGCCAAACTTGCCTTTGTCCAGGTATCTGGCCTCAGAGACCTTTTTCAAAGAAGTTGACCAGGTTAAGCAGACAGGGATCCACCCTTCAGAAAACCAAACTGATTTGGCTCAGGGACTTCTGGCTGGCAATGCCTGTGTTTTTGAGCTGTATAATGAAGTTTTGTGCTGGCTTACGGATAAGGCTTGTGGATCTATAGGCACCAGGATCAGTTAAATGCTGAAGGTTGCAGCTAGGTACAGCACTTTGCTCCTTAGCAGCACATAATTTTGTGAGCAACTGTACAGCAACAAGGTAAGATTTCAGGTACTGTGGTGGTGTGGTGATAGAGATAAAATGGGGATGTTAAGGCTACTGTCACAGTTTAGTTCCAATGGCTTGTGTCTGTGGGGTGCACTTTGTCCTGATGCTGCATGATGAACAGTTTAATCAAAAGGAGAGCAAAAATGCGCATAGCAGTGGCAATACAATATAAATCAAGGAAGACAAAACAAGTAGTAAATTATTGAACAACTTGTAGCAAAGCCAGCAGTAATTAAACACCCAGAAGAGCAGTAATAGTTTATTCTCTCACAAGATAACTACTACAGTGGTGTTGTAAAATATCCCTGAACACTAGGCCGATTAAAATGTTTCCAAGTTAGTAATTACAGGGAAAAAAAACACTTGTCTTTGTTGTAAAAAATTAAAATGAAATTAAATGAAATGAAATCCACACTTTCCTTGTCTTGTACAGACTGGTATAGAGTCAACTGCAGTGTAATTAGGTCACAGACAGTTTTCAGTAGTGGCTCAGTTGCTCAGCTTAAAAGGAAAACAATGGCACATACAACAGAGCAATATAAAGCAAACAAGAAAAAAACAGTAACAAACTATAGAACAACGTATCACAAAGCTAGCAGTAATTAAACACCCAGAACAGCAGTAAGATTACCTTCTGTCCTGAGATAACTACTACAGGCTTTGTCCTCCATTTATAATGCTTCTTTGACCAAGTCTATCAATGGGTTTAGGAGTGGATTATGAATTATATCTGCCTCGCAGTCACATTGGCTGTTTGGTCTGGATAATGTCATTGGATTATCCAAGGCTGATGCCTAAAAGTCTTTGTTGTTGCTTCTTCCTGGAATAGTTCTTCCATTTCCAGCTTCGATGGTTCTTGGTTAGAAGCAGTGCTCTGATTTTTTTTTACTAGATATGATTTCAGAACCAGTGAAGAGTGGCCCGCATCCTTGATACAACTCTCTAACTTAGGTGGTCAGTCAGGCCTAGTTTGATTGTCTCAGGGGACTCCATGAATATCAGTCCCCTTTTACTTTTAAGGATCTATTCAAAACAGTGGTCATCTTGAGGAAGTCATCATGACTTGTTCCCTAATTCCTTCCCTTAATAGCATAGGTTTTAATCTCTGTTGACTGCCTAGGTTACAATGGCTCCAGGTTCTCTTACTGAACTCAGTGAATGAAGGAAGAGATTTTCCATGGAATATTTTACTTAATCCTTTAGAACATCTATGTGAACCATCATCGCTTAACTTTTGGGTTCTGTGAAGGTGTAGTTCTGAGATTATAAGATACATGGCAGGTGATTGATCTTAGTTGCCCCAGTTGTATTCCTGCTTATTTCATATGGAGCATGCACTAGCTTGAGGGTGTTGTTTATGGAAGCTTTTGTTTTGGAGGTGATGGTTTGCAGTTTGCAGTCTGCAGTCATAGTCTAGAGACCATTGGAGCTTCCATTATATGTACTCACAAGGGGATTTTTGAGCTGGTCCTTAGGTCTGTGACTACATCAGTCCTTGTTTTTTCCTTTCTTGTTCAATCTGAGCAGAGGGAAAATATAGCTGCTTAACTAAAGTGACAGTATTAGCCATTTCTATAGAGAGCTTACATTTCTCACAGGTTATGTTGATGTAGAGTTCTAGACATTGGTGCACGGACTGGATTTCAATACTGGTTTCTAATATTTGAATCTGAAGCTATATTGCCTTTGGTATGGATTCTAAGACTGGCTATTCCATTGCTGGAAGCCACTACACTTCCATTTGGCAGCATGTCTACTTTGCTTGCCCTAACCATGATCTTTGGTAGGGTCTGATTTAGTGCATCTTTGTAATTTGCTGCCAACAGTCCCATCTCCTGGATGACTTGGTCAAAGCTTTGCAGACATTGCCTGTATCTCTGGCTACATAAATTCTTTGCTGGAGTCTGAGCTGCTTGGTACAGCAGTGTACTACTGATGCCCATGTTACTGATGCTGAAAAAGTTCCCTGAGTTTACTTTCTGCCTGTTTTCCAGTTGGAATGCTCTATAGTGCCACTGGCCTTTCAGCTTCTTCACAACCTGTGTGACCATCACACACTGACCATATTTTTTGACTGAGCATCATACCTCTCAACTGTACTGAATTCCTTGGTATTTACCGGTTTTGAGGGTAGAATAATGGGGTGCCACAAATTCCCGAGTAGCCTCTTCAATTCCCGAATTTACCATTTTTTTTTTTCAAATTTTTTTTCAAAGTTGTTGCACGATGACATCAGCTTCATGAGGCATACTGCCAGCCAGTCGGAAATCGGCTGAGGCTGGGACGAATGTCTGTAGTGTGCTTACTTCAGTCTACATATGTTCGTACATTGATTTGTGGTTGAACATTGGATATATTGGGATTCTGGGCAGGATTTCTTAACTTTCTCTAGTCTGCAGTGTACCAAACAAGACCGAGTGCAGCACCTACTAGCAGCCACTAGACTAGTCCACTCTCCGAACTGGTCCATGGTGTCAGCCCAGTTAGTGTCTTAAATTTGATTCTTCAGTGAATCTTCACTGTCTTGTACTCCCTGTCTCCCACCAGGAATCTGGACCCGGACCCAGACCCAGCCAGGGGGAATCAGGAAGGACAAGTCACAGCTGGAGAGGATGAGAACATTTATCTCCCAAGCCTCGACTTCCTCCTCCAGGTAAAAAAAAAAAAAAAAAAAAAAAAAAAGCGACAATGACTAGATTATAACAAGCTCACTCTCCAGATTTTCTCAGAATGTCCACATTTATGACTCATATTTTTGGTCTGTGGACCGTTTCTTATAAAATTGCAGTTTTCTGGTAATTGGCAATGGCAAATAACTGGTGGTAGATCTTTGCATTTGGGTATTTTTTTTGTTTTTGTAGTTCAACTAATCCACTAAGATTAATTAGTATATTTTACAATCTTCCTATAAGTTGGACTCGTTGTTTTAACTAAGTAAATAGTAGGGTGAAGGTAGGTGATATGTCAGTCTGTAAACAATGTATATTTTCAATTTTTCATATGCATTCGAGAGGCACTAGCACCTTGCAGTTCTGTGTTGGTTATCAATGACAGGTCTTAGCTAGGTCATATGTCGCTGCACTTTTTTTTTGGGAGGGGGTGGAATCCGAATGTCATTTTGTATGTGGGTTGGTTATGGTTAATATGGCTTAACCCAAATAAATGTTAGATTTAACAAGAAAAAGGAAGTAAGTTCACGTAATAATTTCAGATTATTATAGTCATTAAGAGTGCAGTAACATGTTTAGTAAAAAGATATATTGCAGAATTCAGCCCATTTTAGGCATTCATATAAACAAAGGAAAGTTATACCAAAAAGTGACAAAAAGCAGCACCTTTCCTCAGCAGCCTTGCTTTTTTAAATGACAATGTGTGCTTGTTTATAAACAAGTTAATTTCCATTTTGTAGTCTTTGTTGGCCCTTGGAAAATTTTCATCAAAAGAAGGCTATACTTGGTCTGTTGGGTTTAATAAAATATTGTTGCATGTTTGGAGCAGAATAAAACAATGGCCAGCAGTTATAAAAGTAAAAACGTCTTTAATGGAATCTAAACGTAAGTGCTTTCACAGTTACAAAGACTGCTTCTTCAGATGATATTGATACAGAGTATCATCTGAAGAAGCAGTCTTTGTAACTGAAGGTGCTTACGTCTGGATACAATTAAAGATGTTTTACTTTTATAACTGCTGACTATCGTTTTATTCTGCCCCTTTGTATGTTTTTCCTGTTGGTTGTCCCATGGAGCAGGCTATTTATCTGGTGTATCGTGCTATGGATTTATTCATTGTTTCATGTTTGTTGAAGGCAGAAGACAGTCAGTGCTGCAATGTACTGCATGAAGGTGGCAAAACAATACAGCATTACTGTGCATTTCTGAAAACTGGAAAACAATGTAGTATTTATTTATGCTATGCAAAATCAGTTATTTTGTCAACGTTCTGTTTGGAAGAGCAATATTTAGAAAGTGTCGCTATTTTTGTCCCCCATTATTTGTGGCTTTGTCCAGATTTCTTGCTGTAAGAGATTGAGAAGTATGGATGGATGTTATGGCTGGGGGTTTTAACAGTGGAAGTAAGGTAACAGTTATATAGTCTGGGGAGTAATGGACTCAATATGTTGTGACTACATTCCCACAGAAATTTTGTTAAAGGCAAATCAAAGAGAACATGACTAGGAAACTGCCCTAGACTGGTCTCTTATGAGGAAGAATGAATAATGCACTTGGTTACATCTCCACATCAACTGTTATATAGACAGAATCAGTGCTACTTGATAAACCAGCTGTATCTGAAGGTGCTACAGTGAATGCTGAGGTAGTGCACCATATTTCTGCATTAGATTCTGCAGATGAAGTATTTACTGAAGCAGAATGCTCAGACAGGATTCGCAGAGCCTTATTAAAGCAGTTGTGGCCCTGCTGCATATGAAATATGAGTCTGGGAACTAGGTCTAGTGTGAGTAAGCAGGCTGTGCAGAGTGAATGGTCCTGAAGTTGACAGTAAGCATGATATTATAGTGGTCTTTGTGGACATGAAGGTGTTTCTGTATGTGGGCAGTGCACGTCTGCAAACTTCAGATGTTAATATAAATAAAACAGTTTTGTTCTGGTTATATTTTGTGTTATTTAGTATCAGTGTAGAAGCAGTTAATTTTATTTTTATAAAAGAAATTTGTATTTTGGTTTTGCACAAGTTCAAAGTTTGATACAAGTTCAAATATCAATATAAATACAACACTATTATTCTTCAGTTGTCAAAGTCAAAGTAAACTTTATTGTCATTTAGAACTACACACGTGTAGCCTAAACTAAATTTCGTGCATCGGCTCAATTCTTGAGATTACAAAGGAAAGTGAAATAACACATACAAGTAAAGGAATAAACATAACTAACAAATACAGTACTACTCCCAATACATGTAAGAAAGAGCAGAGACATTTACCGACACTCATATATGAAAAGAATACCCTCCCCTGAGTTAAATTAACTACCCTATTTAAAGTAAAACAAAAGTTTTGAGATGCCTAAGTTATTTGTCTAATATTGCACTTGAGTGAGTTAAATAATACTGACTATGGATATAATAAATAAATATTGCACTTACTTGGAATATATGTAAGTATATATTGCACAAATAAATAAAAATTGAGTTATTATGTGTCCAGACCCCTGGGGCTAGTGCCCAAGTTCAGAAGTCTAATCACTGTAGGGTAGAAACTGTTATTGAATCTTGTAATCCTGCAGCAGATGCTGCGATATCTCCTGCCCAATGCCAGATACTTAAACAGTCCATGCACAGAATGCATGATGTCCTATATTATTTTGGTGGCCTTTCAGATGCTTCTTGCAGAATAAAGATGTATTGATGAAAGACAGGGACCTGTTATCTTCTCTGCAACCCTCACCACTTCTGTAACTGTGCAGCTTCCAAAACGCACTGTGAAGTTGCAGGTGAGGATGCTCTCTATTGCACCTCTATAGAAGGTGGAGAGAGAGGGTGGGCAGAATATGAGGAGGAAGCTTAGCTTTTTCAGCCTTCTTAAAAAATAGAGACATTGGTGTGCTTTTTTGACCAATTAGCTGGTGTTTCCCGACCACGAGAGATCCTCTGATATGTATACACCCAGGAATTTCTTGCTCCTAACCCTCTCCACACTCTCACCATTGATCCTGAGCACTGGGTGGTTTATTCTCCTTTTTCTGAAGTTGATGATAATCTCTTTGGTCTTGCTTGCATTCAGGTCAAGGTTGTTCCCCTCGCACCAGCTGATCAGTGATGCCACCTCCTGTCTGTATGCCCTTTCATCCTTCTTTGTGATGAGGCCCAAGACTGTGGTGTCATCAGCATATTTGATATGGTTGAACTTGTGCTTAGAATAGCAGTCATGGGACAGGATGGTGAATAACAGTGGGCTGAGAACACATCCCTATGGAACACCGGTGTTAATCTTGATGCATTTTGATGTGTTCTTACCTGAACCCACCCTCTGTGGTCTCTCAATCAGGAAATCCAGGATTCAGTTACAGAGATGTTTACTGATTTCTAAATATGCCAGTTTTTCTATCAGCTGCATTGGTACCACTGTATGTAATGCAGAACTGAAATCTATGAACAGCATCCTCACATAACCCCTCCTCAGATTATCTCTTGCTAGACTTGGGGCTGCTTTATCCTTAGCCCTGTAAGCTGTGTTTCTGTCCTTCAGAAGCTTGTGTACGTTAGGGGTGAGGCATGGCTTCTGGTTAGTTCGAATAGTGATACTCTTGGTATTTGTTACCCCATCAACATAGTTTGAAATGTATGCCATCACTACCTCAGTGTATTCATCAGTATTCAGATGCTGATTCACTGTGGTTGCCTCCTTGAACATATCCTAGTTGGTTATTTCAAAGCTGTCTTGGAGGGCCTCCATAGCCCCCTTGGGCCATACCCTGATTTGTTTCTTTGTGGGTTTCTCTTTAAACAGTGCAGGTTTGTAAGCTGGCGATAACAAGATGGTATAATGGTCAGAGTTTCCCATTTGTGGAAGTTACACTGCCTTGTAAGCTTTCTTTAAGTTTATGTACACCTTGTCCAGGATATTATCACCCCTTGTAGGAATGTCCACATACTGATGGTAGTGTGCGGGTACTTCTTTCAGATCTTCTTTATTAAAGTCACCAGCTGCCATGTGTACAAAGTCAGGATATTTGCTCTACAGCTCACCCATGTGATTGCATAGTTTATTTAGAGCTTCAGTGGTGTTAGCACTAGGTGGGATAAATGCCACTTCTACACTGACCCCATTCAGCTCCCTGGGCAAGTAAAATGGTCTACATTTAATGGACAGGAACTCTTTAAGTTTTCACAGCGGTGTGATAGTGTGATTTCACAGTTGTTGCACCATCTTTTGTTAACATAGATGCAGACTCCACTTCCTTTGGCCTTTCCACACAGTGTGTTTCCTGTCTGCATGAAACAGCATAAACTTCTCTAAGTTTACTGCACTATCATTCATCTTGTCATGTAGCCACATCTCAGTAATCAAAAATAAACTAGTATTTTTCACCTTGTTCTTGGAGAGTTCCAGTCTCAAGTAGTCCATCTTACATTGATACATTGATACATTACAGTGATCTCACATTAGCTAGCAGTATAGTTGGTAGTACACGCCTGTAGGGGGTTACTTTTAACTTTACATCAGTACCTGCTCTGCAACCTCTTTCCCTTGTTCTCTGACATCTCTTTCTCCTTTTTCTTGTCCAGCATATTCCAGAAACCTGTTCTACCAGTTTCAGGCACTTTAGAGTGTGAGAAGTTAAAATACCCAGCTGTTGTAGCTCTGTGCAAGTAGTAAACACCAGATACCCTGCAGACTTCAAGGCATCCAACCAGTAACATGTAGATGTTGATTGTTTAATTAATTTCTAGTAACTTCTGTCTACTATAAGTTATTGTACCTTCAGTTGGAAGTACATAAACTGACTTTTTCAAGATTTTCTGTGCAAAAGAAGACAAAATATGGATATCTCTAGAATGAGCTGACATAGCCACAACCACACAGGGCACCACCATCTATTTATTTATTTTGTGTTTAATATTTTTGTCTGTTCTTCAGTTTGTGTTTAAAACTTGGTACCCCACAATTCCATTGTGTGGGTGGTGCTGCATAATTATGTATGCAAGTTTCATTTTAATCAGCATACAGATTTTTTGGCCAGTTGTACTTTTCATGGGCCTTTGTCCAATTTTTTTATGATTCCAGGTTGAGAGGTATGCTGAGCATCTATCATCTGCACAGAGTTTTATAGTCTTTAGATTGGCCCATCTTCTGTGTGCCTTAATTTGTGGCTCCAATGAATACATGTGTTTTCAGGAAGTTAAGCATCATGCAGGAGTCTAGTTTGTCTGGAACACTTATTGAGTTGGAGTGTTTCTTGTTCTTGCCATTTGGGAGAGTTAGCTGGGCACTCTGTTCTGTGGGTTACTGAAGACTCAATCTCCTTAGCAAGTGTGAAAGTTATGTACTTGAAACACTTAGATCGTGTTACCTTCTTCCACCTTGATCAGAAACTGGAAAATGAAAGAGACAGGTACAGGCATTGTAAAGGTGGGAACTGCTTGCATAACTTGGAAAAGTTACATCTACCAAAACAGAACATGCATCTAGTGCCGGAATCCTTTGTGTTACCAAACACTTGAGTAATTTTTTCAAGCAGATGTACCTTGTGATAAGTATGTAACTTTTACTTTTCTAAAGTTGTGCAGGTCATTAATGGAAGATGTCCTTGTAGACATGGGCTTGGGTCAAACATTCACTCCACTTTTAGCATATTGATAGTGGTAGGCTCAGTTCCTCAGAGCTGCTCTTGGTTTGGCTATTTTCACCTGAGAATTAACCGAGAATCTGCTGCATCTAAAGCTATCCATTGCTAAAAAATGATAATAAGCACAATTTTTCACTTCTGATGATCATTTTTACTGTATTTCTACTGCATTTCATAAGAATCCTTTATTGTTACATTTCTCACACTTAATAGAGTTTCAAAGCAGAATTGTTGCTGTAGTACAAAATTACATTGTGTTGCTAGTTTTACAGGACTGTAGTATCTAGATTTTGTGGTTTCCCTGTACTTGAGCTCTAAAACCAGCATGTTTACATTGAGGGTTTTCTGACTACACTCTTGTGGCATAAGGGTGCTGTAGCAAAACTGAGTCAGGGCTGCTGGCTGAAAGCTTATTGTGTGTTTTCCTGATTGGTCTGTAGGCCTTGCTGTTGTAAAACTTGTTTTTCTGATTTTATCCATTGATTGTCAGTTTCATAATTGCACTAAAAGTCATGCAGAGCACAAAAGCAGGGTTATTTTAGGCAGCAAATGATGACTAGAAACTAGCTAAATGGAAGTGAATTGTGAACAAAACACTATACTAGTAAATAACACTATATCCACATTGTAAATTTTGAATCCAGGGTGATTAACTGATACTGTGCTTGACATTTCTGAACATTATTTCTGGAATTATGGTTCGCTTGCAGACTTTATTAGGGTGTAAATAAAATGTGTTTGTTTATTTACATTTGATAATAATAATGAGAACACTGATCCACTGCCAATTGTCACGTTTAGAATGTTGTGTACAAAAAAATAAATAAAAACAAGAAATGTAATGATAAAACAATACTTACAAAGGGATTAACTACAAATATAATGCATAATTTTAATCTTTATAATATTTCAGACTAGGAAAGGAACACATTTAAGCAAGTTATTAACAAACCATACAGGGGATGGGAGCAGAAATGAATCTAGAGGAAAGAAGAAAATTAAGATTTAATAGTTATTATTTAGTAGAGAAAATGCCACGGTAGCTCAAAAACTGGTGTAGGTAATTGAAAGGAGTTCAGTAGCAGCTTTATGCTGTGAAATTTCTGCAGTGGTATGAGTAGTAAGAAAAAGTATTAAGAATGTTTCCTTGTTTGTGTAAATCTGCCATTCCTAAGACACTTTCATACAGCTTCATTTAATAGAAATTTTTATTTTACTACTTCTACCAGCTTCTCTTCAGCTGCCACCAGCATCTCCATGTTCCTGGTGTGAATCAGACCCACTTTATCTTCACCTGCGTTCAGGGCCAGTGAAAATACTGAAGATACTATTCCAGTGTGATATTGCTATTGGGGAGTGTGACCTAACCCCCTTCCACCCCATGACAGCCTTGCAAGCTTTGCAATTGCTCCCTGTGGGAGGTGGATGTGTGCTTCCTCTCATATGTAAACTCCTGAAAAAGTGATATGCAGTGTGGGGCTTGCTCCATTTTTAATGTAGCTGTACAGTGAGCCTAGGCAGCCCCTGACATCAGCTGCTCACTTTCATTCTTCCCCCACCCAATTTTGTCCCTCCAACATCCATGCTACTAGTAGAACCTTGGTTGCCTGGGTCACAATAAGGGGTTTATCGCTCTGAGCCTTGAAGCCAAACCCAGCTTCATTGAATATAATTTTTTTTCAGGTGGATATGGCATTTAGGAAAGGAGATCTAATTTTTGCAGGTAATGATTTTCATTAAGTTCATAACATAATTACTAATTCCCATTTTGCAATATCTCCAAAAGGTCCATGATTTTTTTTTTCTTTTAAGAGGTCTGTTTCTCTGATCTAACCATGAGGAAAGTCAATAATGGTTTGGATTAAAAAGAGTTCGTACTTTTCAAGTTAACTTGCTGATCAAGGTGAAGTTGCACGTTTCTCAATAATTCTAAGTGTGGCTGTTAGTAATTTTTCTACAGTTGTTTTCTTTACATCTCTTTGCTGTTAAGATGTTAAATAATGATAGGTTCTGTCTCTTTCACATAGGAATTGCAGCTAGGGTAATTAGACTCATTCTTTTACAATATTTAGACTTTTAAATATCTCACAACCCTCTGTTTTACCCATCATTCCCAGCTGTGTAATCTAATGCATGTAAAAAATCAAGTATACTGATCCAATCTGTAAGAGTTCTGTAAGAGTTCTAGGGTTTGATGCGTCTCCTTGTCTGCTCATATCCCACTTATGTTCAGACCGGAACTACTTGAAGCAAACTCCTTTCCTTGTGGCAATTGAGTCTCACTTTATTTAACATTAGAAACGCAATAGTTTGGTACCAGACTTATGGGATGATAGTTGTGATATTAATCTGAAGGAATCTCCCTCACAGGGAGGTTTGTGGTACACACTTAAAGTTAACTGACATAACCAGACAGAACTAGCTTTTTTAATCTAAATGCTTAATTCATTTCTAGGGCAAGTAACTCCTGCATATGCAGGGTTGCTTTAAAACTATGTTACTACAACAACAAGGACGTGGCAGAAAGGTCTAGGATATGATTAGGATTTATATAGGCAACTGAAGTTTTTTTTTTTTTTGAGAAATTAAGGTGTTAGGAGAGTGCTTTTCTCTCAAAGGAAGAACATAACACATACCCCTGGATTTACTAATCTTCCATGCAGGACTAGCTTAGTCCTGCATGTAAGCAGCCGTTTAGGAGCAGGACAAAAGCGCGGCATGCATATTAATGAAGGTGCGCTGCCTGAGCTCCTAATCTTACATGGAGCGTGTAAGAGTCCAGGGGGCGTGTCTTAGAGCAGAGCTTTCAGAATATACAAGCCCCGCAATGAAGAACAGCAGAAAGGCCAAAGGAATGAGCGAGACCGCTCATAGGTGTCTGCATACTCTGAGCAACATCCCCCTACATGTACAACAGCAATAGTAAATGCAAACCAAATAAACTTTTTTTTTATTATGAATCCGATTAAAGCTAATCGTAGGTGTGTGGGTTTGCCCATCGCTTAGCTACAGTTAATGCAGCTTAAATGGCTGAAGAGGATAACAAGGAAGATATATGCAAATGAAGCAGTATAGCAATAGTGTAGTGGGCAGAGCTTTTGCCCTACGAGCAGGCATTTCCGGTTCGAGTCCCACTGCAGCACATTCCATTTTCCATGTCAAATCACGTTATGACCAATATTTTGGTTGCATAACCTACTAAATAACATATATTTGTGAACTGGAGTACTGCATTAAATGCAGATGTGAGGTGTTAGTGTCATAATGTTGCAAAGTCCACAGATAATCACATGTGCTCCATACAGTATATGCACACAGGAATCATGGATACAAATGGAAGGTAAAATTTGTAATGAATCCCCCTCCTTCCCAAGAACCATTAGATATTACTGTCTAAATCAGTGCAGTTGTAAGCGGGAGTAAGCACTAGTAACCAAGTGTAAGCACCAATAAGCAGTAGTAAGCATATTTAAGCACTAGTAAGCGAGTTTAAGCCCGTTTGCGCGGGGGGGGGGGTAAGCAATGCGCACACAGGTTAAGCAATATTGAAGCTAACTCTGTAAGCATCATTAACCGGAGGTTAGCATTGCTTACCCTTGCACAAACCCACACAAACTCACTTACAACTGCTCAAAAGTGCCTTAATCACTCTTTATCCAATGGCCCTTGTTCTGCCCAGCAAAAAATAAACAGCCTTGCAGGTCTTGAACCCAGGACCCAATACACTATAGTCACAATAGTTAACCACCAAGCCATCACAGCATTTCAGAAGAATGAGGTATCACCAAACAAATCCTCACTATAGTAAAATCAAACTGAACCTGTGAAAGGAATCAGTATATATACAGTCATATGTTCTATAACCCACTACATAACATAAATATGTGAACTGGAGTACAGCAGTAAGCCCAGATGTGAGGTGTAATTGTAATAGAGTTTTGAAGTCCCCAGTACAACACAAAGACCCCATACAGTGTACGTACACATGAATCATGGATGCCAGACATATATATAAGATGTAGAAGAAAATATAATGCAAAGTCTATTGCAAGCAACGCTAAGCATTGCACAAGTCAGCTTAGGAGGTATAAGCAATGTGTAGGCCAGCTAAGTCAATGGGCCCAGTGGTATGCCCCTTTAAACAATGCCAACCTTAGGTAAGCAGGGTTGCCCATAGCTTAGCCATTTCAAAACTGGCCAATCACGGCAAAGTGTGGGAAATTTGACCTAGTTAAACCAAACAGGCAGGAATACATCTCATAACTGGTTGTCGCTTCCCCTTGCAGGCACCATGGCAGAAAGGGGAGAGGATGTGTGCTTCTGGGTGCAGTGCTGGGGCATCCAGGAGTCCAGAGTCATGGCAGGACTCCTTGTCAAAGACCATGAGCAGAGACTGTTGCAGGGCCAGTACCAGGGTTCCCAATATAAGGCAGAAGCCTGGGACCATCTTGCCTGTGACCTCACCAGTGCCACTAGCATACCACGAACTGGTGAGCAGGTCAGGCATCACTATGCCAACCTGAAGCAGTGTAAGGGGGACCTCTTGGAGCAGTGGATCCAAGAGGCTAGAATGGCAGGGGCTGTCCCAGCTGTGTGTAAGTATCACTCCACTAAGTGTGTAATAATTGCCAGCTCATGTATATCATGGATAGGTATGGCTAAATATTCCTCTTATGTCCTTCACAGCTGCAAGTTAGTGGGCCATGAACCAGGAATCCTATGGCTGTTGTCTGGAGAGGTTGCGATGCGAGGCAGGTTAGTAATACTCTTGCATGTACTGTCATAGGAAATAAATCTAAAAGTATTAGTAAATTAATTGCTAGTATAAAACCTGTATTGTTTAAGGCAAGTACTGCATACACTGGAGAATATGGCAGGAAGAGTCTCATATAGTTTGCATGTAAAGCATAATAGCCTGACAAATAAGGTCTAACTGAACTGCTGGACTGCATGTGTATACTCTGGTATCATATGGTAATGTAGATTTGCAATCATGTAATAGTACTGTTGTATTAAGCACTGTTACCCACACTGTGCACCATAAATAGAATGTGTAGGAATGCCTTTATATGACTGGTATAATCCCCAGGGGTCATTTAGTACAACTGAAAGACACAAACAGAAAACAGTGAAAAGGCAGACAACAAAATGCAAATGGCACATGCAACTGAGATGTGAACTGTTGTATTTTTAGCACACACAGCCATGGTTGGAATCCTGACAGTTGTAGTAGTCTGTATACAGAATCTGTACAGATATGTCCAGAATGTCCAGTAAAGTGGCCCATATCTGTTGCCTGTCAACCTGTCCCCCTGGGAAATCAGTGGGATGATCCCAGACATATAGGCAGCAAACCGGAAATACAACTGATTGACACACATCTATGAGAACAAAGCTGACACACTAGCAACTCCCCAAAACCTTATGGAGTAAGAAGCCACATATGTCCCATTTACACCCCTATGTTGTCAAGCTGTGGCCAGAGTGTGTACAGTAACAGAGTGAGATGTATGTGCATAATAGTAATGTGGAATCTGATACTGTGTGTGGCAACATTCAGGTAGTGCTAACAAACATTTCTCCCACAGGTCTGTCAGATATGAACACTGTGCCCAGAAATAAAAGAATGATACCCTGTACTGGTACTGTTTACTTTGGTATTGTATGGCATTGTGACTGATGCAGTTGCTCTGAATAATAAGGTATTACTCATCACTGTTGCCCACACTGTCCTACAAAATATAACTGTCTAGGAAATCCTGTATTAGAGTGTTGTAATACAAGGTCAGAATGCAAAACCACAGGAGAATTATAAGACAGAAAGCAGATAGGAGATATACAGCAATATCTATATAGCACAGAGAACTCTGATGGACAGTGTTTTAGTTGTAGCAGACACAGCCATGGTCTGAATCCTGTGAGTGGAAGTAGGCTGCATACCGAATCATACCCCACAACTCTACAGATAAGACCAGAATGTCCAGTATATGGGGCCATATCTGCTGCCTGTCCCCCTGTCCCCCTGGGAAGTCAGTGGGATGATCCCAGATGTTTAGGCAAACAGGGACTACAACTGATTGTCACACATCTATGAGAACAAACCTGTCACTCTAGCAACTCCCGAAACTGTTATGAGAGTAATAAGCCAAGTATGTCCTATCTACACCCCCATGTTGTCAAGCTGTGACCAGAGTGTATACAGTAACAGAGTGAGATCTATGTGCATAATACTAATGTGTAATCTGGCACTTTGTGTGGCAACATTCAGGTAGTGCTAATAAACATTGCTCCCACAGGTACGTTGGATACGAACACTGTGCCTAAAAATAAAAAGCTTGATACACTGTACTGGTACTGTTTTCTCTGGTATTGTATAGAATTGTGAGTGTTGCAGTTGCACTGAATAATAAGGTATCACTGATCACTGTCACCCACACTGTGCTACATAATATAACTGTGTAGGAAAGCCTGTATAAGAGTGTTGTAAGTCAGTAAAGGTTGAAGAGGGCAATAGCCTAGATATGTCCCGGTTCACCTGCATGTGGTCAAGACATGGCCAGAGTCTGTGCAGAAAGAGATGGACAGGTATGTGCACAACATCAACCTGGAATCTGGGAGTATGTGGAGAAACAGTTAGTGTTAAACATTTCCTCCACAGGTATACCAGGTAAGCGGTCTATACTGCAGGTAAAACCAGTTCATGTATAAAGATGATGGCAGCCATATCACTGTCCAGACTAAGGCAATAGGGTAGTGTAGTAATATTTGTAAGGTACAGATAACAGCACTGACTAGGAAAGTAATGTGAACTACAGGAATATACTAGTTGTTAATTGACATCTCCCCCCCCCCACCATATCTCTAACAATAAACTAAATACTCACCTCAACTGGTATGTTATGAATTCACTGTTCTGTTGGAACATATGTCCTATTGGTTAATGATTATTTAAATCTGTTTCTATGCATGTGCTATTTTGAAATACAGTAGTCTGGAAAGGTTTACATATGTTGCTGTTCAGGCCAAGACCTTCAAGTAGTACAATAGTAAAGACAGTCTGGGCCACAGGATTCCAAACAATCAACAGTAAGTAATGCAAATGTATAGTCCAGCAAGCTCTATCTACACTCTGTACACAATCCCTAGGGGGTAAATACCTCAGTTGACACAAAGGGCTGTATCTGTTACATAACAAGGCATAACTGACACCATCACAATCACACTGACAAACAGAACAGTCTGTATGGCAGGAGGCAGTAGGTCTGCATTTACCCAAGGTGGATTGTATGGTAATGTACATCCAGATACCTTAAGGCAGCTTACCCCTGATACCCTCACATGTTGTAACAGCCTAGGTTAGTTATGGTGCATCCCCCTAGACTCAATAATACAGGGCCATATACCACTGTTACATACACTGGCCCCTGGAGTGCATAAAGGCACACATGTATTGTGTAGGTGAAACCCACACATATATGGACCCAACCCCCACAGTATGTGTGGGGAACACGACAGCAGTGTATTGATGGCAGGAATGGCAGCATGACATACTCACAACCCACTATATATCAACCCCTGACAGCATGTCATATGTGCAAAGCCTGGTATGTAGGTGGAGGACAGAGGCTGGAACACATGCCCATATGTGTAAAACTGTTGTCATACACTAAGCAAGTCACTGGTGTTACAGGATAGTCTGCAACATACCCTTAGTCAGGAATATGAAGTTAGAAACAGAAATGGATGTAGCCATGTACTGATAGCACTCAACACACACACTGCCAGTGAAATATCTGACACAAGACCTGTGTGGTGGATAGACAAAACATAATAGGCACACCTCTGCCATCAAGAGGATAGGCCCACAGTTGAGAGCTATGCAGACAGACTGCATTCTAAGTTAAACTGGTATGTACACACAAATTCTGTAAAACCAGTGCTATACAATGCATACAAAAACACTACTCACACTCTGTCTGTAGTTCTGGAAGCTCCTACAAATATGCAGCTGGCCTGAGTGCGCAGGTTCTCCTGTAAGAGGTAATGCTACCTGCTGTCTGTAACACTGATGTCCACACACAGGAAGGCTGTCCGTCATACAGGAAAGGTAAAGGGACCACACCCACATGATGTAGGGATTTATAGTAGTTGGTTGCCATGACCGTGGTAATTGGAAGTACTACACAGCATGCTGCATGCAGGTAGCAAGTGGAGGACACTGATTGGTGCAGAGGCCATCACCTGATCTTGTGCATCAACTATAAATTCCATGCTGCAGTCTATGCAAAGCAGCCCATTCCATTTACTGGAGAGAGAGAGAGAGAGAGAGAGAGAGAGAGTGACAGACAGAGTGTGTGCATAAGGCACAGAACAAAAAAAAAGATCCAGAAGAGTCGCATTCCCATAACAGGTATGTGAAGTATATATGTATGTAATTGATAGTAATACTTGGTCCATAATAATGGGATAGATGATGTGGAATGATTTATATGTGCCTTCAGGTGTTGTAATGATGTTCAGCTGAACAACTGCTAAGGACAATATAGTCCATCCCTGTGGGTAGTGGGCCATACCTGTCAACCATGCAGAGCAGCACTGACTAATAAGATGTAAGCCATCATAGTGTGTGTTGTTTAATGGGAAGTATGTATATTATGTGGCCAATAGCTGGTGGAGGAAGTAATGCCATTATAAAGGACACATGGGATCCACAGCCCACCCCTTGCAGGATACTCAGGTTAATCTGTATTGTAGCATGCAGGAATGCCTTAGGTGTGTAATAGGGTTACCTGCAATCTGGCCCTACATATACCCCCCCTAATGTCAGGCTGTGTCCATATGTGGCACCTGTCTGTGCTGTAGCAAGGCAGAACAGTGCAGCTGTGCAGGAAGGTATTGTGAGACTGTGGACCTGATGTCTGTATGTACCCCACATATAAGTATGCATATGTGTACATATATACATATATGTATAATATATAAATAAATAAATAAATATATATATATATATATATATATATATATATATATATATATATATATGTGTGTGTGTGTATATAAAATATACATGTATGTCCAGAAATATACAGATACCCATGTGTAGACATATATATGAGCACATATATACATCACATATATCTGCACATATATAGATATAAACCTATATGCACGTCTACATATATACAAACACACACACAAACATATATGTATGTAAATACATGTCACCTATATTACTACCACAGTGCTGCATGCTATGTGCAAGGAAACAGCACACATAGTAATACACACAGATATCTACAGCTGTCAGTGTGTGCAACATGGACGGGTATGTCACATGTGAACCCCTTGTTGGGACTGCGTTGCCGTTGTCTGAGAAGTATGGAATGGGAATATGGGGAACTATGGCAGGTATAGTTGTGGAGATGGTCACGGTTGGTAGATATAGAGGACAGCCTACAGGGGTGGTATTTGACACATGTGGTGGGTAAACACCCAGGATGGTGTGTGTGGTCTGTGATGTGGATGACCCATGGGCCCCAATATGGACACATTGGGAAAAATCCTACCACCCACTGCTACTCACAACACCAGTCTACATCCTGAAGGTGCCTGGGCTGAAGGCTGAGCAGAAGGAGCATGTTGGCCCTGTGAATGTGTACTGGGTGCCTCAGAGTGATGTAGCACATTCCACATCTGTCTGTGGAGCCTGTTATGGAACAGACCCTGGACCTGCCTCAGGGGACAGGAACATGTCTGTCTGTTCCCCTGGGGGGGGCAACATCCCCTGGGTTGGTTCCACCTAACGGTATTGCTGGACCAGTACATGAGGAGGCCCCAGGGCGGGGCACACATTTGATGTGACCTGGGTAACATGGGCAGATGAGTTTGGAGCGGTGGTTCTGCTGGACAATAGTACATATACATGTTATTGTGTCACTGTTATAGAACATATGTTGGTAGTAATAGTCTACACAATCTCAGAACATGTCCAACAGCATGCACAGATAACCACAATAACACATTATGTCAGATGTGCAGCACACACATAGCAAGCATACCACAGGCATATATGGAACCAGTGTGGCCCTAACAATGGCATGCAAATATTCAGGCAATTGTTATGGCTAGGCTTGTATAGGCCCTAGGGCCGAAAGCCTAGTACCAACCTATGAACCTATGAATAGTCTGTAACAGGCCATCAATGATAGTGTCCACACAGGGAATATGGTTACAAACACACTGCACAAAGTGTGGTACAGTACAATATCTGCCCCACTGGTAGGTATGCTCATAGCTCTCAACCTTCCATCTCCAAAATAAGGAACACCAGCCCTCATAATGTGGAACAAATGGACAAAATGTGTAACACATACTAATGGCTTACTAGCATCTTCAACTAGGAAGGTCATAGGATGGTTAAAATATGCTGATTTTACTTATAAAGAAGAGCTTTTTAAGAATTAATATGATTCATTTCTATATACAATGGATTTCACTTAAAAAAATTCCTAACTGAATGTGTGACAGAGTTTTTCAATTCGGAACTTTGAGGAACTTGAACTTTTTAAGACCCCAAATGAGGTACGTTCCTCATAATGAGGTACACTTGTGAGGTATGGGTATGCTGTAGCCATACCTATTGAGTTGTATGTGCAGTTTGTTGTTGCTAATATGGGGGGGGTGACAGTGATGTGTATTAAGAACTGTGGTAACCTTGCTGCATAACTCACACCTGTGTCCATCTTTATGTCTTTCAGGCACAATGTTTCATGGAGGGCTGCCAGCCTACACAGCAGTGGAAAATGACATCCTGCTGGATGGACTCCTTCATCACCATGCAAACTTGTTTGGCTGGGCTGCCCATGATCATCAGGAGCAGACCGCCCTGTGGAACGACCTAGTCCACAGGGTCAATCATGTCAGACTGCACAACTGCAGTTATGAGCAGGTCCGGCATCATTGTTCTGACCTGCTTCACAATGCCCGTCGGCATGCTGCTGCAGTCTGGGGGGATCATCTTGCCACTGGGAGGGGGGGCCATGCCACCCATCCCCCCTGATGTGTGGAGGAGCTTCTTGCTAGCCTCATGGCACCTGCCCCTCCAGCCAGCCACCAACCGCCAGATACCTTTGTGGAGGTGGGTGCCACCCACACACCGGTCGAGGAGCATGCAGGTAAGGCCACAGGCCACATCCATAGACCACTGTTGTGTATACATCTGCATCGGTACAGGTAGATCATGCATATTTGACATGTCATAGATATATTTTGTTGCTGCATAGTAGTGATAAAAAGATGCCCATATGTGGTAGTATTGTGGAAATGTACTGTTGATGTATTGTAATACTGCACCCACCCTGTAGCACTGCCACAGTTGTGGCCACTGACTTTGCATCTCTCACCTTCTTATGTAGGTCCCTTCAGGATACCACCAAGGCAGCAGCCTGTAGCTGGTAAGTATGGTTTATGTAGATGCTTGCCAATACACCAGGCATGTAATGGCGATGGTATATTCCATGCACACATCTAACACACCTACCCAGAATGCATGCTGTACATGTGCACGTATTGTTGCTGTGAAATGCACGGCAACACAGGGGTGACCATGATGGGTTATTGGAAGGGTATGTCAGACACCTGCATGATAACTAACATCCTGTTATTGCGGAATGTGTCCACAGGGAGTAACATAATGGTGGGAAAAATGGCCTACAGTAGGGACATGTTTGGAACAACACCCATATACAGTGCAACACCAGTGTATATACCTGTAGGACAATGGCAACTGCTACAGAGACACACTGTGGCATAAAGCATTACAGTGGTCCACATTATCAGCTGGGATTAGGCTGTAACATGTGGTGTTCAGTGTATGGGACACTGCAAAGTAACACATGTGTAGGGCTTACTTGTCATGCATCTGCAAAAAGGCTGAATGAGGGGGGAGGGGTGTCAGCATGACACACCCGTGCACTGCAGCAGGGATCCCAAGGATGCTAAGAATGGCTGTATCTGCACATAGTCAGGTTCAGGACCTGTGGCAGCCATAACCCTACCCCCACAGCAATAGTGATGGCAGTGTGTGAACACCAAGGGATGTGCACACGAGTAGACCTTGCAATCATGCAGAATAGGGGGACATGAGTAGGGCAGACTGAACATACACTGGCAAATGCAGATGGCCCACGCCAGTATACCCCTGCCAGGAGTAGTGACTGCTGTAGTACACACAACAAGAGGTGCAAAAACTGTCATGATAAGGGTGTGCACACATATGCCCACATAGTATGTATGCATCATGGTCAGCATCCACACACCTAACACATTCCGTAGACACTGCATGTGAAAGTACAGGACATATCTCGCATATCGGGCTCATGTACTGTTAGGATATGCGGTGATGTGGTCCCATGGCAGATCAAGGATGGGTGCATCATATCAATAAGGGTGTGTACACCCCCCCATAGCAGCGGTATGCTCTGATGGTTGTCAATGTAAGAGTATTGCATTGGTCATACATGCTCCGCTGATGTTGAGAGCTGTGAATCAGACATCAGGCATTCACAAATGACATCTGTCCACATATCATCCCAGGTATGTGTTGCAGGAAAACATAGGGCTGTGAGCATTAAAGCTGACATAACTGACACCGTAGTACACATTTAGCAATGGGCTGTACACCTGTGAGGTGTGGTGCACAGTACATGTTAGGATGCAGAACAGGTGCACAGCAATACCATGTTCATGGGTGCAGTGGTATCCAGGGGAAATGGCTTCACCTAGTGACACAGCACATGCATCACACACATGTTACTGTTGCTAGCATGGATTAACTATAGTTGCACTGCATGCTGTTGGGTACCATATGTTATGCATGTTGACAGAGGGGTAATAGGAGGACTGTGTGTACTATCATTGTGCAACCTCACCTGTATGTGTGTGTGTGTGTGTGTGCGCATCCTGGTGGGTAGTTAGTTTGTAGGGTCACTCTGGTGAAGTGGAGGCAGGTTGATGCATGTAGAATACTTGTGTGCATGTGTGTTTGTGTGGCTGGCCATGTATGCACATGTGTGATTGTGGCATGTTTATACAGCAGTACTTCTTTCTGGGTTCATGCAGTACATGTACATGGACTGCCACATTGCACACCAGGAATACTTGTCATGTGTATAATCACAGGACAGCTGATAGTATAATATGGTCTGTAGCATGGAACAGGAATCAAGAGAGAGGTCACCTGCAACCCACGTATGCAGCACTACAGATGCATTGGGGAAGTACTACTCAGCACCAGGGAGTGTATACATATATTACAGTTGTCACATGATAGGCTAATTGAGCAGCATATCTGACATGTACTGAGCTTTACATACACATGACACACCTGTGCATGATATTATGGATAGAACATAGTAGCCCACACACATATAGGAGCCATGCTCATGATGTCAGGACATACACAGGGCAAACACCAAATGACAGCAGTGAGGCCATCTAAAACTACTACACACAGGTCAGGTAGGTAATGTAGTAACAGGTCTTGTGTTGTGACCACTTGTGTAGGCAGTTAGAAGATTGATATGTTAATGAGTGGTATCAATGTGTGTATGTTAACAATTGTGATGCAGAATGGGGTACACATGGTCATATACATGAGACTGTCTGTAAAGTCACGGACAGGTAGGTATTATAGGTTCATAGGTTCATACTAGGCTATCTGCCCTAGGGCATTTATAAGCCTAGCCAGAGTGTGTTTGGCTTTCGCCACCCATTTTAAATTAATTTTGCTATGCCCTTTTTCGAGGTTAGTATACTGTGCCTCTGTCTAACAGTGACACACAAGTGATACCCAGGGTAAACCTACGATCCCCCATCCACTCATCAAGATTCCTGTTGAAGAGAGTCAATGAGGGACTCTGCCTAACCTGGACTGGGATTTTATTCCAGAGTGAAGGGAGCCTCTGGGTTATGAATCTGTCCCTCCAGCATGTCCTATTTATTTCAGTGCTGAGGTTCAAGTCTCTTGAGCACGTAGCTTGATGGGATTTGGATTTTCTGAGGTGCAGCATGTCCATTAATTCTGGGTTGGACATGGCTTTATACGTCAGGCACAGATCGCCTCTGAGCAGGCGGTATGCCACTGAGTAGACCTGGAGTTTCTTTAACCGGGCAGTATATGGCATCTGTTTGAGCCCTTTGATCCTCTTGGTGAGGTACTTTTGGGGTCTTTCCAGTTGCTGCAGGTGTCTGGTAAGGTACATCCCAAAAGGGGCATTGTACTCAATTATGGGCCTGATGAGGGATGAGTAAAGAGGCACGATGACCTCCCCTGATCTAGATGTGAATTCCTTCATGATTAGGTGGGCTATATAAAATGTTTTTCTAACCACTTTAACCACGTGGTTGTCAAATGAGAGACTGCTATCAACTTGGGAGGCCATGGCTCTGGCAGCAGTTGCCTGTTTCTATGAGGTCCTTTTGGAGGATGCTTGTGTCGGCTGGAGAGTCAATTATGGCGCCCAGTTTGCAGTCATCTGCGAACTTGGTCAGCCACAGTCCTTCCGTGTTGGCTTGTACCTCTGAGAAATATATACCGAACAAGAGAGGTCCCAGGACTGAGCCCTGTGGGATGCCACTTGTAACTGGTTTGGAGTCTGACATGGCTCCAGCAATTCTAACCATGTGGGTTCTGTCCTTGAGCCAGTTTGCAACCCATCTAGTGACATAGGGGTTTACATTTAAGCTGGTGAGCTCATCTATAATACCCGAGTGGGGTATTGTATCGAAGGCTTTTGCGAGGTCCAGGTAGGCTGTGTGGACCACCTTCCCCTCGTCAATGGCCTTGGTGACTGTTTCAAAGAAATCAACCAGGTTTAAGAGGCAGGATCTGCCCTTAACAAAGCCGAACTGGGTAGGATCCAGTGTCTGTAGGTCCCCAATATCTTTATTTATAAGGTCCATGATGATCCTTTCCATAGCTTTGCAGACCAAGCTAGTCAGGCTTATGGGGCGATAGTTTCCAGGATCCGTTGAGGCACCACCTTTGTGGAGAGGGACCACCATTGCTGTACGCCACTCTTTGGGTACATATACTGTAGTAAGGCTGAGACTGAACAGTAGATTTATGTTTGGGTTTAGCTCTTCTTGGAGTTCATGTAGGACGCAGCCTGGGACACTGTCTGGTCCCATTGATGCTGTGTTTTTTGCTTTGGAGAGGGTGGCTCTTACCTGAGCATCTGAGATGTCAGGGGGGTGGCACTCTGCTGGGATAGATATTTGCCCTTTTGGTGGGGGGGGGGGTTTGCGCTGTACCTGTCAGCTAGGATGTTGGCAATGTCTGTGGGTTCGGTGTATTTTTTGTCATTTTGGACTAATTCTGAGCATATCTGGGAATTCCCACCCAGGTTCCTAACATAACTAAAGAAAGCCTTGTGATTATCCTTAGTGTCTTGTGCAATTTTTCTCTCGAAGCTGGCCTTAGACGATTTTATGAGTGCCCGTAGTTTTTTGCTAATACTGATCAGAGATGCCTTCCCTTTTGGGATTTTGCTCTATCATGTAGTAGCTTCCTCCTTCTATTGTATAGTTTGTTTATGGCTGGGGTCCACCAGACAGGACATCTGCCTTTGGAGGATTGGGTCTTGGTTTTATTTGGGATTGCATGATCCATGCATTTCTGAAGGTGTTCATAGAATGCATTTATAAAGGATTCTGCGGTCTGGGCCATATTTTCCACAGGCCCGGGGCTTTGAAGGATTCCACCTCGGTTTTGAGGAGTGTGAAATTTGCTTTAGAGAAGTTTTTCACTGTGGTTTTCTGGGCAGGGGGTGGGGTCGGGATGTGAATATCCAGTGAGATTAGTTTATGGTCTGATCTTACCAGTGAGGGATACACTTCTGGTCTGGAGCATAGAGTCCCCATGTTGGTGATGATCAGGTCCAGTATGTTTTCCCCTCTTGTGGGAGTGGTAACAAGTTGTTCCATAGCATTTGAGTTTATAAATTATAGGAACCTTTGGGCTAGGGTGTTGCAGCTAGAGTAATGCTCCCAGTCTATGTTTGGGTAGTTGAAGTCGCCCAGTATAATGGTGTTTGGAGAGACCTTCATATTTTCCAGTGTTCTCAGGAAGGCCGAGTGGAGTTCCTGGGTTTGAGGGGGTGGTCTGTAGCAGGCTATAAACTGGAAAGCAGTTTTACCCACTGTTAGTTGCACATGGATAGTCTCTGATGCTTCGTGCTGTGCCACCAACCTGGAGGTGTGGGTATCTTTGACGAATATTGATACTCCCCCTCCTTTTGTGGTTCGGTCCAAGATTTGGGTCCGAAAAGCATAGTATGAGGTATAACCTGGTAGTGCTGGGGTGCTCTCGGGAGCCTTGAACCAGGTTTCTGTTACTGCACAGATATCGATGTTCTCCATGCTAAAGAGAGTTTTGAGTGCATGCATCTTGAGGTTTAGACTTCTGGCGTTGAGTAGCACTACTCTTAGTTTCTTATCACTTGTGATACCTATGGAGGTGGGTTTGTCTTCTGAGCCTTGCCTAAAAAAGGCACTATGGGGGTAGCAAGAGCCTTTGCCAATATCCGAAAGCCCAGGGTTGATAGGTGCAAGCCGTCCCTAGCGAAGCATCGTGGGTTGTCGAGCATGTCATCCCAGGCTGACAGGCATTGGATCCCCTTTGAATGACACCAGTACTTAAGCCAATTGTTGAAATTGATCACCTTGTCTTCATATTGTGGCATCATTCTTGGTGAGGGTAAGATGCTACTCAAGGTCAGGGTCATACCGGCCTGGGCTACATGCTCAGAGAGCTCCTCTATGTCTCTTTTCATGTAGTCCAGGGAGGTACGTCTCAGGTCATTCACACCAGCATGGACAATGACTGAGTCATATTTGTACTTGCCTTGGAGTGACCTGAGTGCTTGTGTTATGTGGCGGATCCGAGCGCCCGACAGGCAGCTCATGGTGACCTTCTCCTTGTTCAGCCTGGTGAGCGGGACGTCAGTGTGCCTGACGATAGAGTCACCTATTACAAGTGTATCAGGTGTGTTGTTTAGCCTTAAGGGCTGTGACTGTTTGGCACACTGGCTTTGTGAGCTATGTGTTGCACGTGTTTTGTTTTGGGGTAGCGGTTGCTTGGATGTCTGCTTTGGAGGTCTCTGCTGCTTAGACAGATTTTTATTTAGAGCCTCCGAGTATGTTTTTGTGTGTTTATGTGTTTGGTTTGCTGTCGTGGTAGGTCTATGTGAGACTGGAATTGTAGTGAGTGTGGTTTCCTTTTCCTCCTGACTGGTTATGCCAGTACTGAGTTGAGAGAGCTTAGCCTCCAGTTTGGCTATATGGTTGCATCTCTCACATGTGTTAGAATTTGTTGGGAGGAGGAGAGGGTTGTCTGTGTACATGAGGCAGTTGTAACATTGCCTCAAGATTCCCAGATTCACCAGCTGGACCGGAGAGGAGATTGACAACTGACCTTTGGACATGTTAGAATAGTATTGTGAATTCCTTTATAATTGAAAAAAAGGGCCAATGGGGAACAAGGTACTCAAGGGGAGTTTGTGAGGATGTAGTCCTTTTAATTTTTTAGTGCTGACTTATATAATTGCTTTAGTGAGCAAGTGCCAGGTAACTTAAATGCAATGTGCTACAGGTAACTTAAATGCAAAAACGACAAACAGTAACTTTCATTCAAGTGAAACAAGGAAATAAGTACAGTAAGCAATGCAGATATCACTAGGGATCCACAGAAGCGCTGAAAAGCCGCGTTTTATGTGGAATTAGCGTTTCAGGGAAATAAGCAAACAACAAGCATACAAAGCTAGATTCAGCAGGCCTGGATCTAGTCTATGCTACAGCAAACAAGGTGTACCAATTTCAGTAAGAAGCAGTTCAAATATGCAGGCACTATAAGCCTTTAACCAGAAATTCCCAGCTCAGAAGGGCAGAGTCCAGCCTCTCCTCCCACAAGAGTGCAGACCACGAACCCTCTTAATGTAAAATAACTGGCCTGAAGCCCAAGTGCTTAAACCAGAATTAATACACTTTTAGAATAACAGACACTGAGCCCTCAATCAGCAGTTTGGAGGTGTGTGTGTGTGTGTGTGTGTGTGTGTGTGTGCATGTGTATGTATGCGTGCGTGTGTGTGCATACATGCGTATGTGTGTGCGTGTGCATGCATGCGTGAGTGTGTGTGGATGTGGGTGTGTGTACTGTTAGGCAATGCTGCACAGGTTTTAAAGTGCATTTATTGTTTTCCCCCACAGGTGGTGAGGTGAGTTAGGGTCCCTCCTGCATGTAATCTGATGTTGGTGTCCATACAGACACTGAAGACGATGATAGTACTGTTGAGGCACAGGTGAGGTTGTCAGGAGCCGACACTGCCCCACCATTTGACATCCCCTTTTAGCCACCCCAACCCCACACACAGTTACAGTGCCTATGCATACCCCATCACCAGTGGCCATAGCAGAGGGATAGCTGGAGTTTGGTGGCAGTGCACAGGAAAGTGTGGTAACCATGCCTACTGTGTCTGGTCACAGCAGGCATAGCCGGATGTCCAGCAGGGCACCACATAGTTAGATACCCCAGGGTGCTCGTGGTAGGGCTGCTGGACATCATGCCCCAGGCAGAGGCGACATAGCTGGTACCAGCAGGCACATGTTTCAGGCTGTCATGGCGGTGCAGGCACATATGGAAAGTTACACCAGACATGGCCTGAGGCTGTAAGCAACAACATCAGTGAACTGTCTGGTGCCATCTGTGCTTATACCAAGCTCATTGATAGATGGCATGGTGAGATGATGGCCCTCATCGGCCGTGGTGTCCGTGCTTGAACATGTGGTGGGGGTGCGGCGACAGCCACGTGGACATAGGCCAGCAACACCAACAGCTGGCAGTCAATGTGGACATGCTAGGACACCAAGGGGCTTCCATAGTGACAGTACCAGCCTGGCAGTGTGTGGGGTTCTCCACACCACACCACAGCAGGCCACATGCATGTGGTCCTGGCCAGTCCCAGGAGGGACCTGGTACCAGCGGACATTTGTCATCAGCAGGTGAGAGTAGCACATCGAGGCCTGTACCTGGATGTGCCCCTGAAACCCCTGGCAGGCACAGTCCACGTGTCTATGGCCGGAGGCAGTGAACTGCACACGCTGCCATGTATGGTCTGCAGCTGTCCATAAACACCTGTGTAGGGCAGCCACATGGCAGAACTGTGTGCATGCATACCCACACACTATACAAACACACCTAGGGCAACCCCATTCCTACACACACCACAGCACCACACCCAGCTCACTGCAGTACACCCCTCGCCCACACACATGGTGTCAAATGTATGGCCCACCCTTGGCCTCTGGCAAACTAACATCACACCCTGTGCATATGATGATACCTGTGCCACATCCCTGTCATCTATACCATCAATGCAGGGGCAGGCTAATATGGTTCTGATGCACACAGTGACTGTACTACAGTGTACCACAATACTGCAGTGTAACATGTTGTAAGGAGTAAAGTGTAATACATATATGTCAGGTAGTGTAGCCGTCCAGCAGTGTTGCATTGTAGCTGTTAGTAACACTGGTTCATTGCGGTCCCTATAATGTTATCCATTTGTGTTGTGGGTGTACATGTGTCAGCACGAGGATGGTCTGCAGTCATATTCCACAACAGGGTATGGCACTGTGGTGACACCATGGCTGTGACATATCTGGGGTACAGTTAAACACATGTCACAGGTTACTAAAATGGTTATTGCCTGTGCCACATGGACAGGTGACCCCCTGGGGCGTGTATACCCTGCAACCTGATGTAGACATATACACACACACTACTTGGCAACACTGGGACTAGACCCCTACCTAACTATGTAGTGATATTGAAGTGTGTGGCTTACATTGCACACACCACACAGTGTTTAGGGTGAAGTGTGTCCCAGGTTACATGTTACATGCAGAACATCCCCAGGCATGTACAGTATGCTAATGGGGGATGTAATGGGTGTATATGGACAATACATAGTGTGACATACCTTCATATACACATTAACAGACACATAACAGACAGACACACATCTGAGAGACCGGGGCCTATCGCTGCTAACTAACTTGACCATGTGTCCAATGTGTTACAGGTAGGCTGCACACACCACATGCATAACTGGCCTGGATTGTGGTATCAGTTACCTATATGGTTGATGGTGACAGTGGTAACCATAATGTGGTACATGGGACATATACTGGGTGTACCTTGGTATAATGACAGTGTACACAGCACCCACATCCCCCAGTGGATATTGTACTCCCTGAAACCCATGATGGCACTCTACCATACCCACCAGCACACATTGGCCACGACTGCTATACAACCCATAGTATACCCCAACAGTGGTACTACAGGGGATATGCATCTAATGCACATGCCACATCAGTAGTAGGGTGTTGCATTTTCATGCTTCACCTATGGGCAGCAACAACACTATCTGTACTACTGTGTGGCAATGGGTATTGTAATAGGAGTATGTGGCCTCAGAATGCTGTACCTTACAGATATATGGACATGCACACATACACACACATGCCAGAACACAATGGGTATCCTATGCCTATCAGCCCATTTGTACAACACTGTTGTGCTGGTACTGCAAGGCTTGTGTAGCTGGTATGGGAAAGAGCTTAACAGGGTACATGTAATGTCCCATACAGCAGCAGCCACAACTGACTATGGCAATGGGTGTTGCATTGGTTGTGAAGGCCCTCATGGAATTTCCAAGTACAGGTGTGCTAACACACAGACACTGCTATACTCAGTCATGCACATGCACACGTGTCAGTACAGGGGTGCATTACTGCAGGTAGTCATAGCTGTGTACCTAGCTATTGTCCAAGGAGAGATGGGTTGTGTAGGGGTTGTATGTACAGTGGTATCCTGCCACATGCCAGGTGGCAGCAGGCAATATATTGACAGACACTACTGTGGTGACCCTCAGGGTGAGAATGGCATGCTCAGACAATCTTCCAAGTGTCTGCTGCACATGGCCACTGAGGTGATCAAGTTGACGTATGCAACATGCATTACAACACATGGTTAGTGTCTGTGATGGAGACCTGCACCCAAGCATGTTCTGTTGACTGTGGTAGTGCAGTGGAGGTACCTGTGGCGTGTACAGGGTGACATCTCCTATATGTGCCAGTTCTTACACAGCTGGGCAGACATGTCAGTGTCAATCAAGCTGAGGTTGCCTGTACATATCCCAGCTGGATACCTGACATCTGCACATCTGTACAGGGACTAACAGTCATCAGCTTGGCAAGTAGCTATGCAGTAGGATGAGTGTGTTGACAGATGGTTGACAACAATATGTATGCCATAACTACATGTCAGAAGCCCTCACTAACATGCTGTACAGACAGTAGTCTACAGTTACATTCCACATGTCAGATCATTACCCAGTAAGGGGTATATACTATGATACAGCTCACACACCAGGGATACAACAGGGAGGGCTCAGAGTCCAGCTATGCCTGAAGGTGTGCCTGTTGTCAGTACTAAATTTAGCACTCTGCTCTTGCCTGGGTAAGCACTGTCAGCAGTAGTACTGCCATGATACACTACATGCCAGTGTGACAGCATGTACCCTGAGCTACTACCCCTGTATGTAACACATTCGCATGGATAACAGTGCTGTACAGGCCTCATATATATGTCTGTGTCCCACACATGACACTCACACCCCTTGCTACTGTAATGACAGCACATAGGCGCATGTGTTGTACATGACATTACACTTATTACAGGTGTCATTACCCTGCTACGTTATCAGACTGGGTGGTGTGAACTGGTTACCAGGGCTAAGACATGCTTAGCAAGTATCAACATTGCTGCACTATAACAGCTGAGCTGATTTGCGCACTGGTAAGCGAAGCCTAGACTGTGTAAGCACCCGTACATTTACCCATAGCTTAGCACCGCTTAGCTTCACGCAAACCTGCGCAAACGCACTTAAAGCTGCTCAAAACTGCCTTAACCACTCTGTATCCGTCAACCCTTGTTCTGCCCAGCAAAAAAATGAACAGCCCTTGCAGGTCTTAAACCTAGGACCACTGTGCAGACAGCTGTTGTTTTACCAATATAGCGGTCAATACACATATTGAGTAATATTGAACAATTTCCTTTACTTCCACAATTGTGTAGTACTTGTTATTAATATGACTGTTGCATCACATATGTTGTTTTATCATAATGTACACATAGCAGATACATATGGTGAGATTCATCTGGGAGGGCATACACAACCGTGAGGTTTACATATGACAGGAATATGGATATATACATATAATAGGTCGCTATACATCTACATGTACATATACATGTATACTCATACATATGTCTGTATACACATCTGTATAGTGCAACATATATATGACCATGTGTACATCTCTTCGTATGTGTATATATATATATATATATATATATATATATATATATATATATATATATATATATGTATATATATATCTATATATGTATAGATATATGTATATATATCTATATATGTATGCACATCCTATGTGTACAGATATGCCTATTTATGTGGGTATATATGTAGATATCTATAACTATGTGTGCATACATATCTATTCTGATATACCTATTACTGTCAATATATATGTAGATATCCATACGTATATGTGCATATGTATCTCTAACTGTGTAAACATATATTGCTCTGTATATGTATGTATTTGAGTGTTTATATGTACATACACATATCCATCTATGTATGTCGATATGTATATATCTATATAGATATATGGATAATTGGGTCTACCTGACATGGTCGACAGTTCATATGGTCGACAGTTTAATTGGTCGACAGTTCATTTGATCGACAAGCATTTTAAGTGGGGGGCTTCACCCACCACACCCCCCAATGTGGGGGGCTGTGCCCCCCCCCTAACTATATATATCAACTCCAGGGTGGCACAACATTGGGGAAGTGGGCAAATCTGCTTGTCAACCAAATGAACTGTTGACCAAATAAGTGTTGATCATATGAACTGTCGACCATGTGAAGGGGACCCGGATAATTATATATACATATATGTTCATCATATGTCCTGAACATGGAGTGGAGCCCTACCTCAGCCCCAATAGTCCCAACCTCTTAGTGCAAGGGGATGTCAGGTATGTATTGCAGGTATATTTGTAGACTATTGCTACTGTAATAGGGATTGTCTTCACAGACATGGTGTGTGTGGGAGGTCACATCTGCTTTTAACATGTGCTCCACTGGCTACTGACAGACATCCTAAGGACATCATAGTACAGTACGACTGCTAGCACAGTAATGCTCCTGTGGACTACAGGATATGGCCAATATATGTGGACAGTCTTACACACTCTGGTCAGTCCAGAGGTATACACTGAACCACTTAGTGCAAGACATGTGGACCAAGCCTGACAATGTGGATGTTAACAGCCATGTAGTTGGGTATATCACATAAATACTGGTATACATTTGCCCCCATAGGTTATGCATTCACACACCCCTGTCTGTCCTGATACATAACCACTGGTACAGAGGTGCCATGGTCACATATTACCCACTAGTTAGTGACATATATCTGTACAGCATCCCACTGCTTTGTCTGACCTACATGACTGTTATGGTGGCCCAGTAGCAGTACATCTAGCAAGTATCTGGACATGACATCTCACTGGGTAAGTACACTAAGCTGCTAAGAATGTAACAAAGCACTGTGCAGGCTACAGGCAGACTGCCTCAACACTGGCCTACATTTCCTATGGGGGAATACAGATGTACCTGCATATATAGCAGGCTGTACAGGCATGTCACAGCACAGAGTAACAAACACCTGTGTGAAAGTGCATAACCACAACCAATGTGAACATAGCCGCACCACATATGGTAAGCTAGCGTAATATTACAGGATATGGACTATCTGATCAACACCATCCTCATATGTGCCACTCACACACTAACCCTACATGTACTGGGCCACTACACAGTGTGGTCTGATGCCTGTCTGTGGTATGGGACATGTCTGTGTTTGGCCCTACAAAGATGTAAGCCGATAGGGTAATATATAGTGGAGCAGCATGTAACATCAGGTAGAACAGGACCAAGAACAATGACATCTACCACAGTCTGTACACAGGTCAAGATACATATTCACAATACATACACTGTCAACAATTTCCATAAGTACGCAGACCTCAGTACTGTACACACCACCACAGAATGCCCAGGTTATGTCCTCAAATATAACCCCTACTATACATAACATGTGTAGCAGTCTATCTCACTGGCTTATCAGATATGATATCAATAAATATGGTGTACAAAACATATGCACCTCTTACTGCATGACATATGTACAAAGGTTGACAGAGTTGTGGCTGGAGGCACAAACATAGGGCCATTATTGACATGTTGCTGTGATAACCTCATACATTTACTGTTGTAACAGGGTTTGTTGCAACATATGTCTTATGAGGGATATGAAGTCAGTAACTTTCATGGCTGTCACCATCTACTGACTGCAATCCTCACACTACCTTCTGCAGTTCACAGGTAGGTGCTTTCTGGGTAACACAAGAAACAAAAGGCACCGCACACTGCCCAGTCTGCAGATGACCCTACAGATGGGGATTTTCTCATAAACATAGCACTGACATGACAGGTATTAAAACATGTAGGACAGCCATATCCACACACACCCTGTTAAACCAACATTACTCCAAATGCAGTATAGCAGCACTTACAGTCTGTAGTCAAGTCAGGCACATCCCCCTCCTGTGTGTTGGCCTGTTTCCACAGTGTATGTTGTTAGAGGTAAATCCCCAATCCATCTGTGATGCCGTTTGCCAAACAACAGATCTAGTTCCTGCTCACAATAAATGAAAATACCCAACACCAACATGATGTTCCTAGGTATTGGAGTGTGTTTCCATGCAATTGGCTATGGGAATGTTACCACAGCTGTTCCATATGCAATCAGCTAGAGGAGGACTGCAATTCATGCAGAGGCCATCAGCTGATCATGAGCATCACTAGCAATACACATGCTGCTGCCTAAGCAAAGCAGGTGTAAGTCTCCACATCCACCAGAGAGGGAGTGAGGGAGGCAGACAGAGGCAAAGATAAGTCAGGGAGGGGTGGGATAATAAAACTTAAGCATGTTTGTGTCACACACCTACCAGTACAGGGTATCAAACCCCTGACTGATTATGTATTGCTATCACATGTCTATGCAGTTATTGGATGTGCCACATAGGTTATATGTTGAGGAGCCCTCCAAACATATATGTGATGGTGATTGACATCTGCAACAGTGATATGGTAGCTATACGGTAGGTGTAGTACACATGCCTGTCCACATGAACAGGTGTCAGTGTCAACACAGCCACACTGTCTCAGGGACCCACACACATTGACATACTTGGTAGGGTCAGGATTACAACTCATCACTAGTTAGATTGCCACAACACAGCACTGTGCAGGTGTCACATGCACCACAGGGGTTATACGGAGGTTATATGGGCAAAGGGTATGTGGAGGTGTCTGACAGACAGCATGCTTCAGTATGCGAATGGGGGTTGTAGTGAGTGTGAATGTGGTCATAGGCATCATACACCATACACAGACACAGGGTGTCAGTACTGACATGCATGGGTGCATTACTTCACAGGTGTGTAGTGGTCGACTGTGCCAGATGGCTATACAAGGCTAGGTGATGGGTATACCTTGGCATCAGGCCACATGACAATTGTCTGCAGTGTGGCTCAGGGGTGTAGTGTCTGGATTTGCCCAAACGGGTGGGTATACTATTCACCATCCAGTCACCTGGGTGACTATTGTGTGTGGCCATTGCTGTGCATTGTTTGCCATGTATGTGTTCCTTAGTCCATGACATGGATGGTGTCTGGGATGTGCACACATCCCACATGCATGTACAGTGACATGTGGAACTGTACCTGAGGTGTCTGGCCCATGTTGTGTACACAGATTATCATCAGATGTGCCAGTCCTGGCCTCATCTGGTGGGAACTGTTAATGGACAGCAGGTTGACCCTGCACCTACATTGATAGCATGATACAGGTATTCCCTGCTGTCAGTGGCATCTGTCCATACAGGGCATGTGGTTCAGGCATGGTATATCCTTTCTGAGTCACATTTGATGGCACCACAGGTGTTGCTGGTGTCCAGTGGGGAACATATAGAAGGTGCACTGTCTGCATGTACATGCCTATTGGACTGATGGACAAGGTGCCATGCCTTCTGTAGCCCACTGCAGTCACACCATGGTTACTATCAGTGGGCAATATGCAGGGTACTACCAACATAGCGGTTGTTGCCTAGGCAAGTGTGTGTGTGTGTGTGTGTGTGTGTGTGTGTGTATGTATGAGACATGGGTTGAAAGTGTTCTCTGGGTAATACAAGAGTTGTTACCTTTATTTGCCTGGACTTGATGTCACATATAGGGGTATGGACTTGCACCCCGGCCTTTCAGCTATTTCACATGTGTTATCCCTGTACGGTGGACATTGTGACATATACTAGGGCCACCATATATGAAGTTTGCAAAACCCACTCCACAATGAGTCCAGTTGTTACATACTCACAACCACCTCCACACAGGATATAAATAGCAAACACAGACACACACACACACACACACACACACACACACACACACACACAGACACACACACACACACACACACACACACACACACACACACACATCTGCCATGTCTGGGATTAGAGCTCCTACCTAACTAGTTTATTACACTACAGCTCTATGTAGTTATAGGAAGTGCCACAGAGATTACTGGAGTACGCCTTCCCCAAAGTTGTATTTCACAATGAATGACATCAGCAGGATTGCCAAAGTAGGGTATTTGAATTGTAGTGAGTATGATTACTATAAAAAACATTGCTCCCTACACAGACATAGAAACACACACAAAAACATCCACAACTGCCATGTGTGGAAATAGAACCCCTACCAGAGTTCTATATCACACTACAGCATTATGCTGTTATAGGACATGCCATGGAGATTACTGGAGTACTCCTCCCCAAAGGTGTATTTCACAGTGAATGGTATCGGCAGCCTTGCCAAAGTAGGGCATTTGAATTGTAGTGAGTGTGACTAGCCTAAAAAGCATTGCTCTTTACACACACAGGGACACGCACGCGCACACAGTTGTTATGTCTGGGATTAGAACTCCTACTTAACTAGTTTATCACACTACAGCAGTACGCAGTTATAGGACGCACCACATAGATTACTGGGCTACACCTTTCCCAAAGGTGTATTTCAAAGTGGATGACCTCAGCAGACTTGTCATAGTAGGGCTATGGGGAGGGCAGTGTGTCTCTTCCACCAAATAGCAGAATACCCTGAGGTAGTAGGTGCTATAGACTGCACGCACATATGCATGAAAGCACCACCCGGTAATCAGGGTAGGGTCTACATCAACTGCAAGGGTTTCCCCTCCATCAACTGCCAGGTCATGTGTGATGCCCAGGGCATTATAATAAATGTGTGTGCTGGCTGCCCTGGAAGCTATCACGTTTCCCACATCTGGCATCTGACGCAGCTGTACCAGAGATTTACTAATGGGGACATCCCTTACTGTCACCTAGTGGGGGATGCTGGTTACGCACTGGAGCCGTTGCTGATGACACCCATCAGAAATGCACACAAACCCAAACAAGAACACCATAATGAGGCACACACACAGGCCAGACTTATAATAGAGCATGTGTTTGGGATGCTCAAGTAATGGTTCTGGTGCCTGGACACATCCGGTGGAGCCTTACAGTACTCACCAGCTACATGTACTCAAATTGTCTTTGTACATGCCATGCTACACAATATGATCCTACGGAACCAGCTGCAGCAGGAACAGCATGGGGCAGGGCGACACAGCATACCTCTCAACCTGGAAATGTCAAAAATCTGGACAAGGCTCATGAAAAATAGGTACAAATCTGTATGCTGATTAATATAAAATTTGCATACATAATTATGTAACCCTGCCCACCCCAATGGGATTATGGGATACCAACTTTCAAATGCAAACTGAAGAAAAGACAACCAAAATATGCCACCAAAGTCCCCCTGCAGCCATTCCAATGTCCCATTACCTGGCTATTTCGCCCCATTTACCATAAAGACTAGTGTGTATACTGCTTTACTTCTAGAATGATTATTTCGATTTTATTTTTACATTTTATAGCACAATACACAAACACTAATAGACATCTGCTAAACAAAGCAATACTGTCTCACAATGAAAACAGACTTAGCATTAAAACTTCTCTGCCCCTGAAACTCACATCCATTGAAACAGCATTGAAACCCACAACACATCCAAAGAAAATGCATCTGGTGAGTGGTGGATAAAGATTACCTTTTGGCTGTTTTCAAAATTCAAATCATAGGCCCCTTGCACACAAAACAAGAAACATACATGTGTTCTTCGATACACTTTCCTGACTTTATTAAATTATTTTCCGTGTATAATACAGCACACTTGTTAGACTTAGAGTGCATTTTAAATTTATTGTTTGAACATTAATGGGATAATACAGCCATACTGATAGGTTCATAGGTGTGTACTAGGCTACTGGCCCTGGAGCCTTTACAAGCCTAGCCCACAGAAGTGCCCTGGTATCGTGCTGCCAGATGTTAGTTCCCAGTGGCTCTATTAAGTAGAGCCACTGGAGTGATCCCTGGGGGTGAACTTTCTATTACCCATCCACTCATCAAGATTTCTCTTGAAGAGGGTCAGCGAGGTACTCAGCTTGAGATGTATGGGAAGTCTATTCCAGAGGGCAGTCTCTGCATGAGGAACCTGTCCCTCGAGCATGTTCTGTTGATTGTGGTAATGAGGTTGAGGTCTCTGGAGCATGTGGTGTGGAGGGATTGGGATTTCTTTAGATGTACCATTTCTAACAGAGCTTGGTCAGACATGGCTTTGGAAGTCAAGCAGAGATTGCCTCTAAGTAGGTGATATGAGACAGAGAATAGTTGGAGTTGGAGACAGAGAATAGTTGGAGCAGTGTTTTAACTTCTCCAGACAGCATTCTCTATAAGAAACCAAGTCCCCTCATAATGCCAAACCGATGAGATCATAGGTTCATAGGTTGGTACTAGGCTATTGGCCCTAGGGCCTATACAAGCCTAGCCATAACAATTCCCCGGCTATTTCTTCCCACACTATTTACTTCCCTGGACCCCTGTCTAGCAGGGTGACTGTTGTGATCCCTGGGGTGAATTTCCTTTCTCCCATCCAATCATCAAGGTTCCTTTTGAAGAGGGCCAAAGAGGTGGTCTGCTTGACATGCATGGGCAGTTTATTCCACAGTCTGGGGAGTCTCTGGGTCAGGAACCTATCCCTCCAACATGTTTTGTTTATTGTAATGACAAGGTTTAGATCCCTGGAGCGTGTGGCTCTGAGGGATTGGGATTTCTTTAAGTGTAGGTTTGACATGGCCTTCTATGTTAAGCAGAGATCGCCTCGGAGTAGACAATATGCGACAGAGTATAGCTGGAGTTTTTTAAGGCGGTCAGCATAGAGCATCTGCTTTAGGCCTGTGAGTCTTTTAGTGAGGTATTTCTGTGTCCTTTCCAGTTGTTGCAGATGTCTTGAGAGGTACATACCAAATGGGGCATTGTATTCTATAATGGGTCTAATGAGGGATGAGTACAGTGGGACAATGACCTCCTTTTTTCTGGATGAAAAGCCCTTAATGATGAGGTGGGCTACATAGAAGGATTTCCTAACTGTTGTGGCGATGTGGTTATTGAAGGTGAGACCACTGTCCACCTGTGTCCCTAAGTCTCTTATCACACTTTCTGTGTTTAGTGTACTTCCACCTATGTGGTAATTCACGGGTACATGTTTTTCCCCAAAGGGGATAACTATGCATTTGTTGGCATTGAGCTTGAGCCCATGGCTCTGGCACCAAGCATCTGTTTCTGTAAGGCCCTTTTGTAGAGTATCAACATCATTTGGGGATTCAATAATGCCTCCCAGTTTGCAGTCATCTGCAAACTTTGTTAGCCAGAGTCCCTTAGTGTTGGCCTGTACTTCAGAGATGTAGATGCCAAACGAGAGGTCCCAGGACTGAACCCTGAGGTACTGCACTTGTCACTTGTCTGGAGCTGGATTTGGAGTCAGCTACTTTTACAGTGTGGGTTCTGTCAGTAAGCCAGATGACAACCCATCGAGTGACATAGGGATTAATGCCCAGCTTAGTAAGTTTATCTATGATTCCAGAGTGGGGGATGGTGTCAAAGGCCTTGGCGAGGTCCAGATAGGCTGTGTGGACTGCCTTTATCTCGTCCACGGATCTGGAGACTGATTCGAAGAAGTCAAACAAGTTCAGGAGACAAGATCGGCCCTTCACGAACCCAAACTGGGTGGGGTCCAGTGTTTTAAGGTTGCCAATGTCTTTGTTTATAAGTTCCATGATAATACGTTCCATGGCCTTACAGATCAGGCTCGTCAGACTGATGGGGCGGTAGTTCCTGGCATCCAGGGTGGATCCTCCCTTGTGGATTGGGATAACTGCAGCTGTGCACCACTGAGTGGGCATGAAGCCTGAGGTGAGGGTATGATTAAACACGACACTTAGGTAAGGTGCCAGTTCATTTTGTAGTTCATGTAGTACACAGCCCGGGATGTCATCTGGTCCCATGGATGCTGTATTCTTAGCTTTGGAGAGTGCGTTTTTTACCTGTGTGGCCATTATTACCAGAATTTGGCAACCTTCTGGTATTGAGATGGGCCATTTAGGGGGTGAGAGGGGGGTGAAGTTGGCACTGAATCGATCTGCTAGGATATTGGCAATATCCTTGGGATCAGTATATTTAATGCCATTCTGTTGTAGCTCAGAGCAGATCTGAGCATTGCCATTTAGATTCTTGACATAGTTATAGAATGCCTTGTGGTTGTTTTTGGAATCTTTGGCAATTTTATTTTCGTAACTAGCTTTGGAGGATTTTATGAGGGATCTCATCTTCTTACTGAGGCTGGTAAGGGAGTTTTTTGGATCCTGGGATTTTCCTCTTTTCTGTTGAATAAGAAAAATAATGCAAGCTCTGCTACAGCAACCAGAGACTTGTAAAAAAACAGGTCGCTGTTGTATCAATTACCTACATTTATCTGATGTACAGTAGCACCTTGCACATCTAGTTTAAATTAGGCTCAGGTCAAATAGAATTGATATTTCATCCTTGACAAACCTCTCCTAGTGAGCAATCTCATTACACAATAGAATGGAGCAGAATTAGAGTGTATGTAACACAGACAGAAACAACTTGCTATACTTTACTGCATGCCACCTCATATTACAATGCAAAGAAACTCCATCCACCCCCAAAATCTTAATCCAGCAGACTGCCAAAAAATATAAATTAAGTATGCCACAAAACAGGGCAAGTCTGTAAGCTTAACATTTCATTCATAAAGTCTTAAAAGTCTTAATTTGAAAAGTGAAGGAAGCAACAATGTCAGCCTTTATTTCAACAAGAACACAACAGCTTCTAATGATAGCATTTAACACAACTGCACATGGCCCAATTGCTAGGAAACTGAAATTAAAAGCTGTGCCGAGGAAGAAAACAAGTTAACCCTTGAGACATTTGATGAGATGAAAAATGCAATGCACATTAGGAAGTCAACTGTTTAAAACCTGCCACTGTAGGTACACAAAGCACAGCATTACGAAGTAAAACCAGGATGCTGTGCATTCACCAAAAGACGTCGACTCAGCCTTACTTCAGAAAACCCGTAATCTCATGTCAGGGTATACACACACAGATCATAAAGTTGATCTAGTACCAATGCAGTGTTAATTTTCTCCCAGTAACTCTCCCAATATAACCTTATAGACATACAGCATGGTAATCTGTTGATTTAAATCATAAAACACAAAATCTACAAGGAGACAGTACATTTTCTCACAGCAACTGCTCACCTTACATCCTCACAACATACACTTAAAAAATAAAACGTAAATGTATGCCCACCCCCACCCCCTATTTCTGTCTCATATGTTTGGTCTGTTTCTCATACAAACATGGATTTCTGGTAAAACATTCAGGACTGAAGTCAGAAAATAATGGCTGACATTAAGTTTGTAAGAGTAATATTTAAAGTGTCTCTATTTTGGGACCTTTCCCCCCTTATTTGTGACTTTATCCAGATTTCTGCCTCTAAATATGTATGTGGCACACACTGTCAATTAAGAAAGTCTTCCTAAACAGAAAACAAAAATATTGCACACATCATTGGAGCATGCTTAATGTGCAAAATACCAAAATGCCACTAGATTTGAGGAAGCAGAACTCAACAGCTTTCCGCATCATTATGCTTTAAGCTCTAACTCCCTTGCCTATATCAGCTGCACCACAGAGTAATATTTACTCAAGTCAGGTGCTTAAACAAGTTCATTTTTACAAACGTCCAGGCTTGCAGGACAACAGACAAAATACCTATGATGACAATATGCCAATGCTCTGTCTCTGCAAGGGAAAAAAATGCATCTACAATTAAAACCAGACAGAGAGGATCTGCCACGTTACAGTTGTCAATGCAAATTTGTATATACCAGGAACTGGTACCTTAACTATGAGGTAGCAAACACAGCTGTTTACGCACTCCTTAAATTAAAACAAAAACCAGAGCAACAGTAACCAAAGAAGAATTAGTCCACGACCAGGGAAGAAGGAAGCAGTTCTCGGTTGCAAACTGAAAATAGTTTTAATAGCAGAATTCTCGGATTAAAAGTTACACAAATCACAAGGTTAAAAATCACACAAGCGCTTTCACTCAGGCAGTCCTGAGCTTTATCAAGTGTTACAAAAATTCTGTGTTCCAATGTTCCATATATATCCTGGTAATTATGGTCTTAATTGGAAAAACTTGTTGGTAAAGTGCTTTAGTGAGTTAAAGGTATAGACTGAGAATTGATTTCATTAAACATCAACTACCAATAATAAAACATATATATATATATGTATATAAATAATATGAAATCAGGTTTTGAACACAAGGCTTCACTAATAAGAATTTAAAAGTGAGAAGTTAAAAATTCAAATTAAACTGGAAAATTCAATGACACTTGTATTGAGTGTGCTGAGTGAGTTACAAATGGTTACATATTGCTAAAAGAAACTGTAATATTAAGTTAAATTAGTTACTAATAGACATTAATCAGTGACATAGATATAAATTTAGTGGTAGAGATGGTGAGGACTTAAAAAATTGCAAGACAATAATTACCCATATAGTTTGGCTTAGTGTGTGGATGAGTTGTTATGTTGAGGAATTTCAGCAACAAGGCTATAATCTAGCTCTTCTTAGCTTCAAAACTGGTTTGATGCTGATCATCCCATTGAGGCCAGGTGGTTTCCCTGCATCCAGCCTCAACTGCCATTGTAGTTCACGATAACCTAGGGTAGATTCCCAATCACCACCCCTTGCATCTGGTTCAACTTGTTCAAGAACTAGAAACTGAATTTTGAGCTCTGGGCAAGAGAGGGAATGTTTGAAAAAGGCATTGGTCTCTTTCTTTTTAGCCATATCGTAAAGGTGTTCATAAATTCGTTTTCTTAATTCCCTCTCAGTTTTACCCACATAGAAGCTTTGACAGGTGATGCATACACCCAAGTAAACCACCCCTCTAGTGGCACACGTGTAAAAACCTGTTGGATGTACTCTAAAATTTCTTGATGGAATATAGGGAGACGTTTCTTTCAATATGGCGTGGCATTGTGCACAAGTGCCACATTTAAATGTGCCCAACCTGGGTTGTTTGACTCTCTTCTTAGTTTCTTGCTTTTTTTCAAATATTTCTTTCAAGTTGGCCCCTCTTTTTCGGACAAAACTAGGTTTGGATGGTATGTAGTCCTTTAGTTCTTCAAAAAGGGCCAGGACTGGCCAATGATGCAAGATGTTTTTTTCCATTTCTTGAGAATTAGATGAGTAGGTGTATGCAAAACTGTTTGTGTGGGAAACTTCTGTATTTGAGGGGATATTAAACGGAAATTCCGGTCCTCTTCCTAGTATCGGTGTGTATAGAGAATGTCTTGAAGAACTTACTTCAGCAGCTAAGGTTCTAAATAATTCCAGGGGGTAACCTCTTTCCAAAAACAAGGTCTGTAAGAACTCCACTTCCAATTCAAAGTCATTCTGTGTGCTACATATTCTACTTGCTCTAATGAGCTGTCCCTTGATGATTCCTCTTTTTTGATATAAGGGGTGTGCACTCTCGAAGTGTAGAAAAGAATTGGAAAAAGTGGATTTACGGTGCAATTTGGAGTGGAAAGTTTTTTGAGTGTAGTCCTTATACAAGGTGACATCTAGATAATGAAGTTCATGTAAATCGGCAGTGTGTGTAAATTGTAGGAAGTTCGTGGTTGAATTGATGTAACTGAAAAATCGAGACAAATCTTCCTCCGAGCCAGCCCATAGGATACAGATGTCATCCAGGTAGCGTCTGTAGAAAAGGATGTACTGTTCCCAAGGTGGTATAAGGACAAAAGTGTGCTCCCACATATGCAATACTACGTTCGCATAGAAGGACGCACAGGGTGCTCCCATGGCTACACCCTTACGTTGCCGAAACAGTTCTCCATTGAAAAAAATGAAATTGTTGGACAGGACAATTTCCATCAATTCAGTAGGTAGGTTGGACATTTTGTTGGTGAGGGTGGTTTTTTGACCAAGAAATTCAGCAAACCATTCTAACCCTTCTTTGTGCGGGATACTGGAGAAAAGATCCTTGATGTCCACAGTGACCATTAAGATGTCTGGTGAAAAACATGAGGTGGGAATGTCACGCAAAAAATGCCAGGAATCTTTGCAAACATGGGTAAGTAAAGTGTGTATTCTTTAGTCATGAAATCAATAAATTTCCCCAGGGGTTCAGTCACACCTCCTGCCCCTGATACGATCGGTCTGAATTTGAGAGGGTGGATCCCTTTATGAGTTTTCGGTATCCCAAAGATGACCGGTATTCTAGGCTTCTCCACATGAAGGTTGTTGAATGCCTTTTCATTAATGGCCTGCTGCAATAAGAGGTCATTAAGGTAGTAATTAATCTGTGCGAGGGCGATGTTAACCTCATTTCGCGAAACCATCTCGTATTGTTCATCATCTTGTAACATAGTATGGATGTACGCTTCATAATCCCCAGAAAACATGAGGACAATTCCTCCACCCTTATCAGGTTTCATGATCCTGATTTTCTCTTCTTGAAGATGTTTTATGAGGTTAGTTTCTTGGTCCGAAAGATTAGGATGGGACAAGGCTTTTTTACTTTTGGATAATTCCCTGAAATCATTCTCCACCAGTTTCTCAAAGAAGAGAATTATCGGGTGGAGTGGAGGATTAAAGAGGCTAGTACGGGTTAGGCCCATGTCATGCATTCTCAGGCCTTTGAAAATTAAGTTTAAGTTCAGACCTCTAGTGAAAAATTTCAGCTCTACCAAGGCTTGTGTCAGATTCATAGGCTTAGATGGTACAAACTGCAACCCTCGTGTGAACACGTCGAAAGCGCATTCATCTAGGACCACGTCTGTGTAATTGTAAATGACAAAATTGTTTTTCCTTAAAATGGTGCAATTACCCTCTGTGTTATCAAGGCTATAGGTATCTGAGCCAAAGATGGGAATACATTCTGTGGGAAGTTCTTCTAGAGGTCCAGGGACCCCAGAAGAGTGGGGGGCATTCAACGACCAGTATTCCAAGCCCTCGGTGCTTGTTTCTGTCCCCAAACCCCGGTCTGGCCGGGGTTCCGTTGAAAATCCTGGTTGCTGTTGCCCGTCCTGCCTTTCTCTGCTAATCTTTCACTTCTTCTAGGAGGTTCCTCTAGCTCATCATGCATGTCATCAGCCCTATCTGAATTAATGGTGGGTGTCTTGGAGAAGCCCCCTCTGTAGTACCCATTAGGAAAGGGGTAAGCCAAACCATCTCTATAATCCACTAGGTCACGTTCTAGTTTTCTTAACTTCCTGTTAAGAATCTTGTCACAAAAAATGTCAACATTGTCAAAAACTTTATCATAACTAGGTTTAAAAGCATTAAAATCTAAATTAGATATTAATTTATTATTTAGAAGATCTAAATCATTCAGAAGTGCTTGTGTCTTTAACTCATATTCACCAACCATCACATTGAGCATTTCCAACCCTGCTTTGTCAAAAATTTCACATAGTTTAAAATAATAACTAGTACCATGCTGGACATTATTAGGAAATTTAAACAAGCGTAGCTCTTTTGGGATACGCTTAACTCTCACACATTCATTTAGGTAGTCAATTTCTAGTTGTGTGCTCCTCAGGGAGTACAGTTTATCTTTAAATAAATCCATAGTTTGGTCAAAGTTCGAGAAATTATTAGAATTGTCAGTACCTTTTGAAAATGTAAAACGTTGGCCGGCCCATTTGGTAAAGTTAACATCCTTGTTTTTGTATGCTAGACCAGCGTTATTAGCACCATTTATTTTCGGTCGTGCCCTTGCTTCTAATCCTGTGTTTGTATCTTGATGACGAGAGGTATTATTCCTTCTGAGCCCAGCACTGGACATATCTGAAGAGGATGCTGTAGAAATCGTACCCTCTTCCGGGTCCGCAATAACTGGTATGCCATTTGGATTGCTCTCAAGAGCTTGTTGTTGGTTGCATGCAATACGTGGTGAGGCCGTAGAACTTGGTCTCAGCATGTTTGTGAGTTCCTTTAGCGCAACCAATACTTGGTTGAATTCTGCTCGGCTTACTGGAAGGTCGTTCGTTGAAGCTTGAAGAATCTCAGGAGTTTCACCCGGGTTAAATGTTTCCTCTCCGCTGGCCATGGTGAGAGAAACGCAGTAAAACAAAAACCTTTACGATATGGCTAAAAAGAAAGAGACCAATGCCTTTTTCAAACATTCCCTCTCTTGCCCAGAGCTCAAAATTCAGTTTCTAGTTCTTGAACAAGTTGAACCAGATGCAAGGGGTGGTGATTGGGAATCTACCCTAGGTTATCGTGAACTACAATGGCAGTTGAGGCTGGATGCAGGGAAACCGCCTGGCCTCAATGGGACGATCAGCATCAAACCAGTTTTGAAGCTAAGAAGAGCTAGATTATAGCCTTGTTGCTGAAATTCCTCAACATAACAACTCATCCACACACTAAGCCAAACTATATGGGTAATTATTGTCTTGCATTTTTTTAAGTCCTCACCATCTCTACCACTAAATTTATATCTATGTCACTGATTAATGTCTATTAGTAACTAATTTAACTTAATATTACAGTTTCTTTTAGCAATATGTAACCATTTGTAACTCACTCAGCACACTCAATACAAGTGTCATTGAATTTTCCAGTTTAATTTGAATTTTTAACTTCTCACTTTTAAATTCTTATTAGTGAAGCCTTGTGTTCAAAACCTGATTTCATATTATTTATATACACACATATATATATATATATATATATATATATATATATATATGTTTTATTATTGGTAGTTGATGTTTAATGAAATCAATTCTCAGTCTATACCTTTAACTCACTAAAGCACTTTACCAACAAGTTTTTCCAATTAAGACCATAATTACCAGGATATATATGGAACATTGGAACACAGAATTTTTGTAACACTTGATAAAGCTCAGGACTGCCTGAGCGAAAGCGCTTGTGTGATTTTTAACCTTGTGATTTGTGTAACTTTTAATCCGAGAATTCTGCTATTAAAACTATTTTCAGTTTGCAACCGAGAACTGCTTCCTTCTTCCCTGGTCGTGGACTAATTCTTCTTTGGCACTCCTTAAATTACTATATCAAACCCAATCTCCAACTGCCACAGTTAGGAATGGTCTCACTAGACATCCCAGCCCCCAAACTGTGAAACATTACTAGATGTGGCACTTTGAAAGTGGGATCTGGTTTGACACCAGCCTACCAATATCAAACTTTACAACGTGTTTCTTACCAGGTTGCTTATTACGGTCTTGACAAAAGAAACTCTTGAATATACAGTTCCAACAGTCTTAAGTCCTTCACATTCATGGCTCTGTTACTGGGTCTAATATGCCAGTTGAACTTCAATCCTGTGTGTACCTCCAATGGTAGCCCCTTCTATCCATTAGGCTTCCACCTTTTTATATTTCATTTTCTTCAAGAAATATTGCCTTTTAACGCTGTTGGGATATGAATTCTTCGCCCCCTACCTCACCTGCTTTCCACGTTTTTTTCCACAGTGAAAAACAGTTTGAAATACTGAATAAGTCTGTCTCATGTCCCGGGTTCAACTCAACAACAGGCACTGCCACCGCCATCTCACTATCGTGGGGACTCATTTAAGTACCTCGCACTAAACTAGGCTTTATGCCTGTAACAGTTTTGGGCTGTTGTTTTAAGGGAGCTGTTTATGTTTGTTTTAGAACTACTTACTTCCTCAACTCCAAACTTAGCACACACACCCTCTTCGTCATCCCATACAGCTCTGCAGTGCTTTCTACCTTCCCAGCTGGCAGCAGCATCATTCTGCTTTGTCCAAATTGTCCATCAAATGTCAGCTCTTCCATACAGCTACAGCTTATCTTAGGCAGCACAGAAGATGAAGATATTCTAGCTTAGCTAGCATTGCAGTTTCAAATGGCTGTTCCATACAGCAACATAGAAGATGCCTCCCTCACATTGCAGTCCTTCCCGCTAAGGATTTGAGCAGCATTTCATCCGGAAATGCACGCACGTTAAGCTTCAGCTCAATTCCGACAGGCTGTTTCCACAGAGCTGACATCATCACATGTGTGGTGACATCAGCTCAAAAACCCAGGAAATAAATTTAAAAACAAAAGTTCGAAACTCGGAAATTAATGGGTGCCACTTGGGAATCATGGCACCCCATTGTTAGGACCCCAAAACTCATTTTTTACCTGAGTAATTTGGTACATTTGTGAGGTATGCCACACAGCCCCCCACCAATGCCAATGCCTGCACAGGCACAGAGTGACTCGGAGGAGAAACAACCTGAGCCTGCCACAGTAGGCAGATGGAGGTGTGTCCAGTATGCCCTGGCCTTGGAAAAGAGGCAACTCATAGCACATACACTGACAAAGTAGGGACCCAGGGAATGATACCTCTCTCTCTGACTTGCACATACAGTAAAAGGGATGCCAAACATGACACTACCTGTGCTCAACCATGTATAGGGAGTGTACTATGTGCATCCAACATAGGCAGCCCTCCAACACCATCCTCAATACTGGCACACCCACAAGGTGAGTAACTCAACCTACCAATTGCCGAATGGAGTAGAATGTGTCGTTACCTGTATCTATAGTATGGATGTGAGCATGCGAGGGAATCGGGTGGCTGAATAGTATGCCAGCAGATAGTAGACACCTATAGTGGCACCATGAGATCTGTAACAAATACTGATGTCACCATAGTAGCCAGAACTACACAAGGCGACAAAACCCACTGCAGGAAACATGCTAGGCCACATGTGTGTCCATATGACTCACACATGCCAGTCAGGGAGGTTCACATACCCAACAACAGCCAGCAGGACAGGTGTAGACAAACACAAACAAAGGCTGTGCTATGGCCTCTGAATGATGCCTATGGGTAACCTCCCCCCCCAGGCCAACACAGACAAACGACAGCAGGTCAGGCAGTGGGATGTTAGTTCTGAAGGGTAGGAAGTCAGAAACTAATATGTAGGTCAATCAAAGCTAAGACCTGTACTACACTGATATGCCTCTAGTCAGCATGATAGGTTAGAATACAGAATGAAATGGAGTACCTGACATACCAGTACAGTCATAGCAAATGTGTACAAGTGTCAGGTGTGCTCCCCTGTCCTATGTAGAAATGTAGAAACAGTCAGATGTGCCCCCCCCAATTCTGTGTAGAAATATGTTAACAGTCAGCTGTGCCCACCCAATCCTGTGTAGGAATGTAGAAACAGTCAGGTGTGCCCCCCCAATCCTGTGTAGAAATGTAGAAACAGTCAGGTGTGCTCCCCCAATCCTGTGTAGAAATGTAGTAAAAGTCAGGTGTGCCTCCCAAATCCTGTGTAGAAATGTAGAAACAGTCAGGTGTGCCCCCCCAATCCTGTGAAGAAATGTAGAAATAGTCAGGCATGCCCCCCAATCCTGTGTAGAAATGTAGAAACAGTCAGGTGCCCCCCCCCACAATCTCAGTGTAGTAACAGTCAGGTTTGTCCCCCCCACTCCTATGTAGACATGCAGAAACAGTCAGGTGTGCCCCTTCCCCCAATCCAGCATAGAAATGTAGTAACAGGTGTGCCCTCTCCCAACCACTGTGTAGACATGTAGAAACAGACAGGTGTACCCCCTCCCCCAATCCTGCATAGAAATGTAGTAGCAATCAGGTGTGCCCTCCTCCCTCAGTCCTGTGTAGGAATGTAGAAACAGTCAGGTGTGCTCCCCCAACCCTACTTAGAAATGTATTAACAGTCAGGTGTGCCCCCCAAACTTATTTAGAAATGTATTAACAGTTTGGTGTGCCCCCCCATCCAATGTACATACGTCGTAACAGTCAGGTGTGCCCCCCCCACAACCCAATGTAGAAATTTAATAACATCTATGTGTAGGTATATTACCAGTGGAGCACAGATGCCCAGAGGTGGCCAATGTAGCAGCATTTGGACAATATGCAGGTATGTGTGTGTTAGGTTGGTGCATGTTTCATATTGTGTGAGAGTGGTCAGTATGTATGCATGTTGAGGTAAGACCTGGTGGCCATTCCCCACTACTGCTGATGACAGGGACAAGTCCTCACAACTGCAGTGCCAAAGACAATTCCCACCAGTATAACACATGCTAGAAGTAAGCCATTGTAAACGTATGGTGGTAATATGTGTCATCATCTGAAAGACTGACATGGCATGGCTGTTGGGCTAGATATACAAGCAGTACACAGGGGAAGGTACCCCAGACATACAGTATATATAATGTCACTGTGAAATGAAGACACCCTTGGAATTGTACATACAGGTATGCATCACATTATCTGGTCCTGTAGTAGGGGATACTGGTGTTGTCTGCCCGAATACTTGCAGATCACAAAGGAGGTGGGACTGATGTATTGGGAAACAGCTGATGTACCTGCACATGCCAGCATAACTGGAATGCCCCATGCATATATTTGTCAGATGCAAGTAGTGTCCATAGCACACATGCACCCAGCTCATGCAAACACCACCCACAGGTACCTCTCTGGTCGTATCACTGCTGTGGGGAATAGGTACAATATGACCCCACCTGTATATGGCAATAGCGAAAGAATGCAGCATACAGTGCAGGTGCCCCATGCAGGTGTGTCCCTAGCTGTAGGTAGCACCCTGCCAGCATCCACACCACCTGATCAAGACTGATAGAAGGTATTGGCATGAACACCTAGCACACCTACCCTGTCACCCCAGGGGAATATACTGTATGGCAGTCTATGACTAGGACTGACAGAATGCAATGGCCTGCCACATCTGGCCCATATCAACACCTAATGGCCCACAGGCCTCTGCCAAAGGCCTGTGTCTCACACGTACTGCCAATGCATGTTATGGACACCCAAATAACAACATAACATACTTCACATAAGCCATATGCAAGGCCATGTGGACAAATTACAGTAACATGCCCACCATGTCCCACTGCATGAACTGTGGACCAACACCAACACCAACACACAACTGTGATGGGGGTGATAACCTTAGGGAAAGTATCAGAGAATGTATGCATAATGTATGGAAGAGGATAGAATAACGGGGGGGGGGGGGGTGGGAGCATGGGCAGCATGGAATGCGCAAGGTCCGACACAAAGCTGCATGCACACACTATCCCTGGCTGCAAACACATAAATGGGTGGCTACATACCTGCCCATACATCACAATAGGGGTAATGTTCTGACTCATGGCCCCTGCCTCTGGGTAACCTGTATGAATCTGTACAGCTGTGAGGTATTGCCACAGCAAGATAAGGCCATACTGTCATGTCAATGGATGTAGAAGTATGGGATCCTCTGCCAGTACTGTACCAATGTGCTGAACTGGATACATAGACCCAGCAGCAAGTGACTGTAGCTCCCCCTCCAGAATGGCATAACTTACCATGAATATGTAGGCATCTGCCCATAATACCGGACACAACTGCAGTCACCCTTGTCCCCCAAGACATCACTGTGAGCAAGAATGTCCACCTGACAGTACATGAGGACAGAAAACATCACAGTGTATAACAGTATACATGTCTGAATATCTCTGCTAACAGCAGTACCATGTAGCTGAAGCAGCACAGACACAATCACCTACAGTACATATTATCCCCTGCACAATTTGTCCTCATATTGCTAAATGATCGACTGATACCCTGGCAAAATAGTTTGCTACCTGTAGGTGTACAACACAAAGGTCTGCACTGGAGTACAAACTACCTGGAATCGATCCACACATTCAATACAGAAGGGCATACTGGGCATGCTCGCACACTTAGAGAAATGAAGGCAATGTCAGACAACATACTGAAAGGTCATACTGGGCATGCTCACACACTTAAACAAATGAAGCCGATGTCTGCAAACAACAGTGGACCATACGTATCTAGCAGTTGCAGATGTTAGTGAATACACTCCTCAGTATGCACCAGTCATGCTTTGCACACACAGTGGATAGGAATATAGACATGTATCCAAGTGTAACACACTATAATAAGCCAAAAGTAGACGTACATAGATGTGTGGAAGAGAGTGACTGTGACAAGGAGCCATCCATCATGAGGTCTGTCCCACCCAGCACACACCCAAATGGCTACAACCACATGAGGTGTAAATGTCACTCACTGTAGGCATTAGCCACCAGTATCCATCAGCATTACAGACTATGTGGTGCAAGTGCTAGCTGTGCAACATGACTGTACAAGGCAGTAGTCATCTAGCAGCTGTATACACGTACCTGTGCAATATAACCCTGCGTGTGCCTGCATGTGGTGTGTGGTTATGGCCCATGCACACACAGGAACTGGTGCAATACTCTGAATGCTGATGCCTGTGAGATCCCCAAGATATCCCCAGTTGGGCTTTGGCAGGTACCTGTGGCTAGTATTCCTAGGCCTACACATACCTTGGTATCCACTGGGATGGGTTCCCCTCTGTTAGTTTGGTGTGTGAGGCATGGCCGGCACAGCTCAACAATTTGCTGTAGGAGGTCCCTGTCCACCCTATAGTGCTCCACTATCTCCAGATCATGTAGCCTCTGGTAGGTTACCCTGGGTCTGTACACTCTTCTCCGTCTCCTCACTGTGGGTTGGTCAACAGCATTCCCATCCTCACCACCCTCAGCCTCTTCCACATGTTAATGTCTGATAGCTGCTGCTGCCCCTATCATTCTGTTGTTTTTGTTTGTTAAAATTTTCCTACTTGTATACACTGGTGGTGTAGCGTATGTGTTAAAAAATGAGAAGTTATGTACCTACCATAACGTTCCATGTTAGTTGTCTTCTCTCGCCTTCTTTCTTGCTGGATGGGTTCGGAGCCGATCCTCGGCTCCGACTCGGCCACTTACTAAAGCTCGAGAGCTTATTTTACTGGCTCGAGGCAACCCTATATCCCATGATGCTAGGCAATAACTCCCCAGATCTCGTTTGGAAGCTGAAAAACCTAGCATAGGCCAATAAACAAAAATCCTCACTGGGAGGAGGAGGAAGAGGAATAAAAACCTCCAAAGATAATTATTTACACTATATATATATCCTAGGACACCTAGATAGTGAACAAAGGAATAAAAGGACCCTTCAAAGAAGGGAAGATCTTCTCTGTCTGTCCAGGCTAGGGGGATGGTGGGTGGGATGCAAGAAAGAAGGCGAGAGAAGACAACTAACATGGAACGTTATGGTAGGTACATAACTTCTCAATGTTAAGTTGTCAATCTCGCCTTCATTCTTGCTGGATGGGACCGCGTCCCTAGCACCTTCATCCTGGGTGGCTTATTGGAACAGACTCTTAAGAATGGTGGAACCAAATGTTGCTCTGTCCCTGGAGGTCATGTCCAATTTGTAATGCGAAACAAAGGTATGAGGAGAGGCCCATGTGGCTGCCGCACAGATAGTGTCTATTGGTAGTCTAGCTTGAAAAGCTGTAGATGTTAGCTAGTGCTCTAGTTGAATGGGCTTTTGGCTTAGAAGATAATTCCCTGCCTCTGAGTTGATAAATAGATGTAATCACAGAAGACAGCCATCTAGATAGGGTTACCTTGGAAACAGGAAGGCCTTTCTTATTTTCTGCATATGATAAAAACAGTTGATCAGATTTCCTTATTTGTTTAGTTCTATCCAGATAGTACCGGAGCTGGCGGTGAACATCTAGATAATGTAGCTTTTGCTCCGCTCTATTAGTATAGTTTGGGAAAAAACTGGGAGATCAATTGATTGATTCAAATTTGTCTGCGAAGCCACCTTGGGTAAGAAGGATGGATTAGTCCTTAGAGAAACTCTGTCTTTGTGGAAGATTAAGTAGGGAGGACGAATGCAGAGGGCGTGAAGCTCTGATACTCTCCTAGCAGAAGTAATGGCGACTAGGAAAAGTGTCTTCCATGAAAGAAATTTCAATGAACAGGAGACCGCAGGTTCAAAGGGGGGGGGAGAATTAAGGATGTTAAGACTAAATTAAGATCCCACTGAGGTGGAGGATCTTTGATCGGAGGCCTAAGTAAATATACACCTTTAAGGAAGGCTTTGCAAAGCTTATTGGACATGATATTGTGGTCCGATAAGCCTGTATGAAAATTGATATGGCTGCCAACTGAACCTTTACTGTAGAGGCAGAAGACCCTGAATGAAAAATTTCGGCTAGGAAGTCTAAGACCGAATGAATTGGGGCAGTAAAAGGATCTATATTCCTTGCCTTTGCCCAGAAGGAGAAACGTTTCCATTTACTAGTGTAAATCTTTCTGGTGGAAGATTTAAGGGAAGCTACTATGATATCCCGGACGGGATTCGAAATCATAGGAAGCCTGGCTAAGGACGGAAGTGGAGCAACCAAGCAGTGAGGTTGAGAGAATGTAGGGATTGGTGCAGCTGCCCCGACTGATGGGTCAACAGAGATGCCAAGGGTGCACCAAAAGATAATGATGTAGGAACGAAAACCATATCTGTCGAGGCCAATAAGGGGCAATGAGAATCAACTTGGCTCTCAAGGCGATTGCTTTCTGAATTACTTGTGAAATTAGAGGAAAAGGTGGAAAGGCATAGAGAAGTCCCCGAGGCCAATCTTGGACTAGATCGTCTCTGAGGGGATGGCCTGGAAGGGGGAAGAGGGTGAAGAAGTCGGGGCATTTGCTGTTTTGGGATGTAGCAAAAAGATCGCAACAAGGAAGACCCCACTTCTGAAAAATCTCTTCCGCTACCGATTGTTTGAGAAACCACTCGTGTGGCATGAGTATGGCTCTGCTCAACCTGTCCGCTATGAAGTTGGACTTCCCGGGGATATGCGTTGCTATCAGAAACCACTGAGAGGAGATCGCCCATTGCCAAAGTCTGAGTGCCTCTCGACACAGGGGATAGGACTTGGTTCCGCCTTGCTTGTTGATGTACCACACTACGGACATATTGTCCATTTGAATTGCAATAGTTCCTAGGGGAAGAGAATCATGGAGGGCTTGCAACATTAAAAGCACTGCTCTCATCTCTAGGACATTTATGTGCAGGTGGCGCTCGAAAGGTTGCCAAGTGCCCTGGACCATCCTGCCCTGAAAATGCCCCCCCCCCCCGAACAGGGAGGCGTCCGATGTCACCATGGCGACCAGGGGAGGAGGAACAAAAGGTCTGCCCTGATGTACTTGAGGGGAAAATATCCACCAGGACAGATGACTTTTGCAAGTTTGAGTTATCATGATCTTGTGGTGCATGGGGAGTTGCTGAAAAGACCATTGGGTGAACAGCATCCACTGTAGAAGACGCATGTGAAAACGTGCAAGGGGAAGAAGTGTTATGGAGGCCGCCATAAGACCCAATACTTTCAGGACATACCTGGCCTGAATTTTGTCGCTCTGAAGAAGAACCTGGACATGGTTTTGAATATCTAAGACTCTTTGGTCTGTTAACTTTTCTGAAAGTTGTACGGTGTTCAAGTTGGCGCCTATAAAGGTAATAGAGTGACAAGGTGACAAGGCAGACTTTTCGAAATTTATAGAGATTCCTAGCCCTCTGCAAATGTGAATGGTGTAAGCTATGGCTTGGAGAAGTTGATGCCTGGTGGTGGCAGTGAGGAGCCAGTCGTCTAGATATGGAAACACCTGGAATCCTTGCCGTCTCAGGTGAGCCGTAACCGCTGACATACATTTGGTGAACACTCTGGGGGCTGTAGTGAGACCAAAGGGCAGGGCTCTGAATTGGTAGTGACTGGCCCCCAGCCGAAAGCGGAGAAACCTTCTGGAGTGCCTGTGAATTTTGATGTGATAGTACACATCCTGAAGGTCCACGGAGCACATCCAATTGTCCTTGCCCAGAAAGGGCAGAATGGACTGTAGCGTGACCATCCAGAATCTTGTTCTCTTTGCAAACTTGTTCAGTTTGCTGAGATCTAATATTGGTCTCCAGTCCCCTGTCTTTTTCGGTACTAAAAAGAACCTTGAGTAGATTCCGGATCCTAGTTGGTCTGCTGGGACTGGCTGGATGGCTCTTTTTGCTAGCAGTTTTGATATTTCTGATACTGCTAGTTCCCTTAGATCGGGTGGAACATCTGGGAGGGTTCCCTTTTGTTGAATTGGGGTTTGGATAAAGGGAATTTTGTAACCCTCTGATATGATCGACTACCCATTTGTCTTGAGTAAGGGAAAGCCAGGCTATTGGGTACAGTGACAATCTTCCCCCGACTGCCTCCGAAGGTGGACAATCGGGCAACATCTCAGGGATGCTGGAAGGGTTTGTCAGAGAGAGGCTCCCTGCTACCCTGGTTTTGCGGACCCCCTCTGCCCCTAGGGCGGCGTCTGTTGTTGTTACCACCTCTGCCTCTGGGGGTAAACTGACCTCTTGCGTCAGATGTGACTCCTTGAGATTTGCGGAACCACATTTTCCCACCCTTCTGACCCTTAGGGTATGGTCTTGAAGGGGTGGAGAAATGGACTCCTACGGCAGAAAGAGTCTTGCCATCTTGCTCGCATCTGGTCAAGGTGTCTTTCACTTGAGGTCCGAACAAAGCCGAGCCATCAAAAGGGGAATTTGTGAAGGACGCCTTGAAAGGGTCCGCGAAATTACACAGCCGCATCCAGGCGTGACGCCTTAAGGCCACTACTGTGCCTGCGGCCCTACTCGCTCCATCGGCTGCATATGAAATCAGACACATGGAGGAGTTAACAATCGAGTTCAGGGGGGTTCGGAGCAAGAGAGTGAGAAGAGACATCAGCAGGCACTGTAGTGGGAGGAGCTGATGGAGCTGACCATTGACTAAGCCCTGGGGCTAGTACGCTCCTCATCACCTCGAAGGCTCCCCTATCAGAAAGGCCAGAGGGCCCCCGCTCCGAAGAGGTAGGAACCCCAGGCCGCACCGACAGAGAAGGCTCCGAGGCCGATGTCACGGCCAAGCTCACCAGCGCCGATGCTCCGAGAGGGAGAACGGGGTCGGACAATGGTCCGATGCCACTCGCCCCCTCGGAGCTGACGAGAGAGATCAGGTGCCCGGATCCTTCCAATGAAGGTATCAAAGAGGAGATCGGAGCGGAAGACGAAGGAGCCAAAGGGGGAGGTATCAGCTCCGATGCCCCAACGGTCACTGCTCTGAGGAGCTCCGGCTCCGAACTCTGAGGGAGAGTCGAAGGAGGAAAAATAGGTGTAGTGGAAATGGCCACCGTCTGATGAGACGGGCTAGAGATCATCTCGGCCAATGCCTGAGACTTTAACAGCCTACTTACCACTCTCTCAAGGTCATGATCTGAAAGCCTGGACAACCGGGAAGATCGGCACCGATGGCTCCTCTCTGAGAGCAGGGGAGACCTCAGAGCCGAATGGATGGACTCCAAAGAAGGGGATCTTGACCTCTTCTTAGATGTAGCCAACGGAGCCGAAGACACGTCGGCTCCAGCCGGAGCCTACAGCGCAAGCATGGGCTCAGAGGTATCGGCACCAAGTGGTGCCGAGACCGGAACTTGTGACTCAAAGGGATCGGCTCCAGCCGGAGCCAATCTAGGCACAGACAAGGAGCCAGCAGCCGAAGGCTTAGTACTTGGAGCTGACGGTTTTGCAGGTTTCGAGGGCCTCCCTGACGCAGACTTAGTCGGGGAGCCCTCGGGCTTTAACAAGCTCCTAAGTATCAATTTATTCCTGCGCTCCTGCAGGACTCTTGGACTGAATGCATGACATACTGAACAAGAGTCATGCAGGTGCAGGGGTCCCAGGCAGTAAACACAAGAAGTGTGACCGTCTGTCAGAGACATTTTCTGACAGCACGAGTCACACTTCTTAAAGCCTGAGACCTTAGCTTCTTTAGGTTCCTTCGACATAACAGTGTTGAGGGTTACACAAAAGTAACAAAAAACACACGCACACTCGAAAAATTAATAGGGATACTGACACACCCAAACACTCCACAGGATCCCTAAGAAAAAACAGGAAAGGGGCAGGCTTAATGAAGACTTGGGTTCTGAAATTCGGATTTGAAAATCTCAGGAGTCGTCCGACCGGCACTTGCGAACTGCTTTTGCTTCGGGCACCGCGCGGCAAGAAAGACTGAAGAAAATGGCGTCGGCTGCATCATTTATACCCCTGGCGCACTGACGTCAGGGAAGAGGCAACAGCAACCAACGCCAGACCAGGACTTTGGAATTCAGGCCGTCTGCGGGCAGCCTGCCAGCAGGATAACCCAAGAGTAATGACTGCAACAGTGAAACATGATGCACATCACACGATGCACATCAAGTAAGGTATAGTAAAAATACTTTTTAAACAATGAAGAAAGTATATGTGCATTTTAAACATGAGGGAACGTAGAATTTAATTAACTTAATTGATTTCAAAGTGTGCTGATTGGTGTAAACTGTTTAAATTAACTATATAAATAGAGGGGAAGTGGGTAAAGTTTTTGCATCTGATGAAGTTCCATTTTTGAGTGTGAATAAAGAGAACGAAAGCGCTAATTACCTTACTCTGCTTGGTGTCTGGTTCTTTCTAGGAAGAGTAATCCTGTGTTATCAGTACAGAATCAGTGACTGCTGCCCTGCAAGATGCTTCTAGAGCGTCAAAGCCACATTGCAAAGTATGCTTGCTGACTTGGCTTGCAGAATGCATAAGCTCTTGTAATTCTTTATTTTCTCCACAGTCTGTAAAGGTAGCTAATTTTTGCTTAATAAGTTCCATAATATGCTGTTGGTACTTCAGCATGTGAAACTGGCAATTCAAAGGCCTAATGGCGAGAGTTGCAGAGGTGTACACTTTCTTACACCATCTCTTTAAAGCTCTGTAATCCCTGTCCGAAGGGGTGAGATTCTTAGCTGTAGTTGCTTTGATATCTTTATGCCCCTGGGAGATGATCTCTGGGTTACCAGTAGGATTTTTGAAAAGGAATTTGTGCGAGTCAGGGACTTTGTAGTACCTGTCTGGTTTCCTAGGAGCAGGGTGTAAAGTATCAAGAGTTAGACTGGATTCCATAAAGACATCATCCACAACATCCAGGACTGAGGGTATTGATTAAGGCCTATGTTCTGGCAATTCTAGAAATTCTCAGAGTCTGTTTTTGGACTGAGGATAGTCTTGGCATTCCCAGTGAAAATGGTCTCTTAAAGTATGTAAGGTTTCACCGAAAGAAAAATCCTCTGGAGAAGAAGCAGAAGGAATGGATTCCTCTGCAACTGATTCCTCATAAGCAGATAAAGGCATGTCTTCATAATCAGATACCTCAGAGTCATCGGACTCTTGGTCTGTTAAAGCTGCTGGGGTCAGGTCTCTTTTCCTCTTAGCAGGGGAAGGCTGGCTTCCCCTAATCAGCATAAGGTCTTCTGCCATTTTAAGCATTTGATGTTGTGGCAAGGAAGTAGGTGCTTGAGTTTCAGTTGTTTTTTTAGGCATAGCTTGTACTCTTGGCCTTTGAAACTCGGTAGTTTTAGACAGAACTGAAGACGCGAAAGAAGCCATCAGTTTGTGTCGAATATCGGTAATGCGAAGAACTTCCTCAGAAGCCAGTGCCTGTTCAGCAGCTCCAGACCCATCCAAGGTAGAGACATCTGCAGGTTCCGCTGTTGAAGAAGTCTCGCGGCATACCGAATGGGTCTCAGTAGAGGCCTGCAAATCCACTTGAAGTGGGCATCAGGGGTTGTGAAAGTGTCTCACTGAGTACCGGCGAACTGGCAACTAGCTTAACGGAAGCATCGACGGCAGTTTTGGATCTGTGCGGTCTGTCTGTCTTTATCCTTATGTTTTTTTGGAAGATCGGTAGTCTGATGGCTTACTGAAGCCATTTCGGAATATGGAGATTGAGGATGAAAGTATTTAGCGACAATAAGGGCCAGACGAATAGTTCTGGCATTCAACAAGGCACAAAACCAACAGTGAGGTACGTCGTGGCCTGGGTCTAAACAGGTGATGCAGTAAGAATGGAAATCTCGGTGTGGTATTTGCTTTCCACAAGCGAGACAATTGTTAACTTTTTCTGACATCTGTTAGAGCAAGAAAAAAGGATCCCCAACAGGGTACTTAGCTTTAGAAGACTTCAGGATGATTCAATTCGGAAATGAAAACTCAGGTAGCAGCCGACCGGCACTCATGCTTACTGGTTCTGCTTCTCAGCAAGAAAGACTGATGTAATGGTGTCAGCTGCCTGTTTTTGTACCCCTGACGACCTGACGTCAGTCCTGGAGTGACAGCAACCGACGCAGAAATACTAAGTCTCTGGTATTCAGGCAGACTGAGGGATACTTGCAAGCAGATAACCCAAGTGTGATGACTGCAACAGTGAAACACGAAGGACATCTTTCTCCTCAGAATCAAAAAGGTCAGAAATAACCTGACAGGCCAGAGAAGGAAGAGCTAAGACATACCTGGTTCTGATAAATTAATAACTCAAAAGGCCAGGGTAGCAGCAGTATACACCTTTTTGCCCAGCCATTCCACTGCCCTAATGTCTATCAGAAGAAAGCAATTTTGTAGAAGGAAATTGAAAGGTTTGTCAGAAGAGACAGGCACAACAGAGGGTCAGCAGAAGGACATTTGTGAAGAAATTTCCAGTCATCAGGCACCTTATAAAACCTATTAGGCTTTTTAGGGGATAGAGGCTGGGAATAAGAATCTTGAGAAGCTGCTGAAAAACTATCTAACAAGGTAAATAGGACCAAAGCGACAGCAGAGGGCTTAGGGGACTCCATCTGGAGGAGTTCCCAAATACCTCTTCTGGACGTAAGAAACATGAGTACAGTGCCATTTAAAATACTCCATCATAAGAGATACGGTATCCCCAAAAGAAAGTTCCTCAAAGTGAGTATCTGGACTAATGGAGTCTTTCTCCGCAGAAACACAGTCCAATGGAGAAGGAATCCGAGAGGAATAAGCAGAAGACTCTTCCCCAGAGTTTTAAGGTATGTACGTCACTTTTATGCCCTATGCCATGAGCATAAGTGGGAAATACGAAGTCCTTGAAAAGCTAAGGCTTTGGTAACTGGCCAGATGTTGGGCTACCCTTGGCACATGATCCCTTTAGTAAAGAATACTGCAACAGTGATGTGGAAGGACATGACACAGACTGGTTATTTAAATAATTTATTTGCTCTTTTTCCCCTTCCGTCTGTTAATCATCTGCTCTCTCCAAACCAACTGGCCCATTAGTTCCACCTCACTTGGGTGAGGCTTAACTTGGGGGGGGGGGGGGAGCACCATAATTTAAAAAGTCATTAGAGGTAGTTCAAGATTTTCTGTTTTTTAAGACCCTATTCCTGCATGTACTCAACTTAATGTTGAGAAGGGGCATACAAGGTCTAACCACAGAGGAAAGTCCCTCACTTCTCAATTCCAGCTATCCACTCCCTCCAGAATACAAATAGTGCTTTTCCCTGTCTCCACTTGGGAAATCATGCTCTCTGTGGCTACAAGCGAGTCTGAGGCTGCCACTGGTAATTTTAAATTCATTTCCATTCACATTTAAAGATACATACGGACAATTCATACAATTTTAATGTTTCTTTTTAATGACATATTACACAATTTACCAAGCACCGAAGGTAAACAAAAAAGTCATTTCAGATTTGTTTTTAGTAGCAGAGTATGAAAAATGTTCAGTTTCTTATTCAACAATAAATTAAATAGTCTGCAACCTAGCATTTTCATTTGAGCAACCACTGCTGTTTTTGTTCCAGCTTACACATTACGTACAAAAAAAAAAGTACATAATAGCTATATTTTATAAATCAGTACATTTGTAGTAAAATGCTTCAATAAAATTAAAACAAATAAGATCACATCATTTCTGAAACACCTGTAATACACAGTATGCAGTGTAAAATTCTACACTTCCAATATTTCCCCAAAACTCAAATGTAGAATTGTTTAAAGAATGCATTAATGTCAAAGGATGTAGGTTGCACATCACAGAGATTATGCACAGTACTAGTCCTAAATTACCAACATGAAGACAATACAGAGATTGTTTTAACAGGGAAAGATCATAAGAGCAAACTAGAAGTGTAGAAGTGGGAATGATATAAAGTACAGATGATGCAAAAAAAGATGGACATAGTGAGAAAGAAAGATGGGCTGAGTAGTATAAAGTTAAGGAGTGACATACTGAGTAAAGCACATACAAAAACCACTAATTTTATTACACAGTATCTGAACATCTACACATTTATTCACAGAAGCGTTAAGATGGATTATGCAGTTAAAAACCTGTGTTTATCACATTATGACAACTCTACATGGAGTTTACACTATGGATTAATCTCTCAAACATTATTGTACTACATGAAAGATTGAGCCAACAATTAGTAAATGACAGTAATAAAACCTTCTACACAGAGAACATATGCTTAAAATAAATACACACGAAAGCCAGGGTACCTTTTTGGCTAGGCTTATATAGGCCCTAGGGCCAATAGCCTAGTACCTACCTATGAACACACACACACATAGACAGCCTTTCTGCAAATGTGTTCCTCTCAGAACGTTCTGCTTCTGGGGGAAAAAAGAAAAAACTTTTATTAATTAAATGTGTTTCCTATTAAATGTATTCAGACTTTACAATCTTTTATTTAACAGGAGCCACTAATTAGTGAAAAAACCCTGGAAAACAGATTTCACTGTTTGCGAACTTTTCAAATTTAATATTCCAATACTGTAATTAAAGTATGAAACAAACACGTTACTCATCATAATGCTTCTAAACAGACATATTAGAAAATAATCCATTTCCAATATTGTAAAGTATGAAACAAACACGTTACTCATCATAATGCTTCTAAACAGACATATTAGAAAATAATCCAAGCCCTGAAATGCTATGACAAAGAAATGCATAAAACCTTCCACTATGATCATCAGATTTATAGTGGTCTGATGACAATGTTTCAAGTTAAAAACTTTTTGAATGGAAGAGAAAACAGCAAATAAATACACAATACATTGCATTATACTGGTTTTTGGTAAAATTCTTAACATTGTTAAAGGGCTCCTCAGCATAATGACACAAAGTATGAATATGGAGAACAGGTGAATATATTGTGTGCACATATTATCCACATATCTGGGTTCCATTCAAGAGCTTGAACTCTGTTTCAGTACTTGAATAATCGGCTGCTCAAAAATTAACTTTTGCACTTTGCTGTTGTTTATGAGCATATATCGCTGTACAGTAGGATTGGGGAAAATACCCTTTCCTCACTGTAATGCAATTTATCTGAGTTGGTACATATAAGGTGTCAATGTAGGGGTACAAGGGCTCACCCCCCCCAAAAAAAAAGAGTTGCGTCTTACCGTAACGTTCTGTGTTGTCATAATACAATACAGAAACCTTTGTCCAGGGTATCCCTAACAAGAACAAATCAGGACCGGAGGTTGCTGCACCAAAAGTATGAAGGAGGGGGCAGGTGGGAGGGATGCAAGAATAGAAGATTGACAACACAGATGGAACACTATGGCAAGACATAACTTCGTTAAACTGATGTTGTCAATCTTCATCTATTCTTGACTTGTGGGACAGAGTAAACAACTACCTTAGACTATGGGTGGCCATATGAAAGGATATTCCTGAGAACTACAGAACCAAAGGAGGCTCTTCCCCTGGAGACCATATCCGATTTGAATGAGTAATAAAGGTATGTGGACTAGCCTACACTGCAGCTGCCCAAATGTCTGACGTGGAAGCTTTGGAATGAAAAACAGCTGACATCCCCATAGATCTGGGGGAATGTGCCCTGACTGGCACAGGGAGCTTCATCTTCAGTTTTGCGTAAATAAAAGAGATGCAGCTGCTTAACCACTTGGACAGAGTCACCTTGGATACTGGTCTGCCCAAAGCTGCACTCACAAAGGATACAAATAACTGATATGATCACCTAAACTGTTTAGTTCCATCAAGATAGAAATGTAATTTTCTCTGTACGTCCAGAAGGTGCAGGAAGTATTCAACTTTATTTGAAAAGTTTTGGAAGAATACAGGCAAGTCTATGGACTGGAAGATACTGGTCTCTGATATCACTTTAGGAAGGAAAGTAGGGTTTGTTCCTAGTGACACACTGTCCTTATGGAAAACTAAATAAGAAGCTTTAGAAACTACAGTTGTGTACACTTACCATAAATGTAGATGTTAGAGTGTATTCACTGTTGCAGTCATCACATTTGGGTTATCTGCCTGTAGGTAGCCCTCAGCCGGCCTGAATACCAGAGTCTTTGGATTTCTGCATCGGATGTTGTCGCTTTCCCTGATGTCAGGTCGTTAGGGGTATAAAACATGCAGCTGACGACATTACATCAGTTTTTCCTGCCCCAGATATCAGGTGCCCCCACAACAGGAAGCAATTATGGTATGGTACACCCCCATCAAAAAGCAAATACACAAGAAAAAATAAATATACCAACAAGAAGGAAAGGTAGTGTCAAGAGAAGTCAGGGGGCTGGAGGGAGGGTAACCAGGACTGCAACAGTGAACATCTACATTTATGGTAAGCGTACACAACTGTACTATGTTCTTCGTGTTTCACTGTTGCAGTCATCACATTTGGGTTGATTCCCAAAGATAAGGAAGGAAGAAGGAAGTTAAAGAGCATTAGGGACAGCTATTAAGCCCTGTAAGACTGCAGTGGCAAATCCAGATCTGGATTTAGAAAAGATAGGCATGTGGTAATGCTTGGTGAAGGTATGTACAGAGCTCCAGGTAGCAGCTTCTAAGATGTCCCTGGTAGGGACTACTCTGAGAAATGCCACAGAGGTACATGTAGCCCTGGTGGAATGTGATCTTATCCCCTATGGGGTAGGTTTTTCATGGTGCTTGTAGCAGAAATGAATGCAATGGGCTATCCATTTGGAAATAGTTTGCTTTGAAATAGCCTTCTCCTCTGCTCCTGCAACAAAGCCAACTAGCAGCTGTTCAGATGTTTTGAGAGGCTTAGTCATGTCCAAATAGAATCTATGTTGTCTGTGCACGTCCAGAGAGTGCAGTATTCATTACCCTTTGTTTTGTGGATTAGGGAAAAAAAGTAGGCAAATGAATGGACTGATTTAGGGCCACACTACACACCACCTTGGGCATAAAGGAAGGATAAGTCCTGAGGGAAACCCTGTCCACATGGAAGATAATGAAGAGTTCCACTGCCATGTGTTGCTGTAATTCAGACACTCTTCTTGCTGAAGTGATGTCTAGAAGGAAGTCTGTTTTCCAAGAAAAGAATTTCATCTCTGCTGTTGCAGCTGGCTCAAAGGGGGGGAAGAGTGAACTTTTCCAATACAAAGTTAGTTAAGGTCCCAGGCAGGAGTGGGAGCTCTCCTGGGGGGGGGGGTCTTAAATTTTTGGCCCCTCTAAGGAATTGTTTTAGCAAGGAGTGAGAGAAGAGGGGTGGCTCAGTATTATAATGTGCTGAAATGGCAGAGGCATGAATTTTAATTGACGAGAAAGATAGGCCCTTGTGGAGCATTTCTGTTAAGTACTCTAAAATATGAGGTAAGCTGGGCACAGTTGTGCCCATCCCCTGAGCCTGGCTCCAGGAACAGTATCTTTTCCGCTTTTCAGCATAGAATTTTCTAGTACTAGGCCTCCATGCCTCCAGAATTACATCCAGCACCTGCTTACTGAGGGATGCTAGAGGAGAGCTCAAAGAATAAGCCAGGCTGCAAGGTTCAGGGTTTGAAGCTGAGGGAGCAGAATCTGGCCCGCCTGCTGGGACAGCAGGGAAGGGGTCTGAGGCAGGTGCCATGGTTGTAGCAGTGTCATACTGCGCAAGATGGGGTACCAGTCTGGTGCAGTCAGTATTGTCCTTGGCTTGTCCTGTTTGATCTTTAGTAGAACCTTCAAAATGAGAGGCAGATGGGGAAAGGCATAAACCGAGAGGCTTTCCCAGGTAAAGGACAGGGCATCCACTTTCCAAGTTTGACTGTGGGGAGTTCTTGTGCAGAATTTGTTCAGCTGGTAGTTCTGAGGGGAGGCAAACAGGTCTACACCTCTGGAGTCCCCCACTTGTTCCTCAAGAGGTTGAATATGTTGGGTTCTAGTTTCCATTTGTGAGGGTCCATGAGATTTTTGCTCAAGTCGTCTGCAGTGCATTTAGTTTGCCTGGCAGGAATTGTGCTTGTAGGTGTACTTGGTAGCTCAAGGCTGTGTTCCACAGAGCCATGGCTAGTCTGCAGAGAGAGTACGAGTGGGTTCCTCCCTGCTTGTTTATGTACCACATAACTGTGGTGTTGTCTGTCTTTACCAATATTTGACCTGGAAGAATACGGTCTTTGAAGGCTGTGAGAGCATTCTGTACAGCTAACATTTCTTTTTGATTGATATGCAGGTGCATCTGCCTCGGGTTCCATTTGCCCTGAATGCACTGCCCTGAACCCCCCATGCATAGTCTGATGCATCTGTTACGGCTTGGGCGGCAGGGGGTAGAGTGAGAGAGAGTCCCTTGTTGTGGTAGCAGGCCTCTGCCCACCAAAGGAACTCTGTCTTCATACAAGGAATGACAGAAATCATTGTTTCCAGGTCCTGAGAATGTTGATACCATTGGAGTTTCCTCATATGTAGTCTTGCATATGGAACTAGTAGAATGCAAAAGGCCATGAACCCCAGAGCTTGCAGTATTTTCCTTGCAGATAGCTGGGGTTTTGTGGCCAATAGTTTGAAGTAGGTTGTCAAATAAACTTGTTTCTCTGGAGTGAGGAATGCCATCTGGGAAGTTGTGTTCAAGCTTGCTCCCAGGAATACAATCTGTTGGCAGGGTACTAGGTGAGATTTCTTTTCGTTGATGGTATACCCCAGTGAGGTTAGAAGTTTCTTTACGAATGCCAGGTGCTGTAATAGCAAGTCCTGGCTTTCAGCCTGAATCAGACAATCATCCAAGTATGGGTAAATTTGAATATTTCTCTGCCTGCAAAATACAATGGCTGGAGCTAAACACTTTGTGAACACCTTGGGTGCAGTAGATAAGCCAAAGGGAAGTGCAGAGAACTGAAAGTACATGGACTCTGCCCTGAAATATAGGTATTGTCTGCAGGATCCTCTTATTGGGATGTGTAGGTAAGCTTCCTTTACGTCTAGGGTTGCCAGCCAGGCATCCTTGGCTAGCATAGGAAGAAGCTGTTCAAGAGTTAGCATTTTGAATTTTGGAACCACCAGAAAGGTGTTGAGAATAGAGAGGTCCAGGACAGAATGCCAGTTGTTGTCTTTTCTGGGTACCAGAAAAAGTCTTGAATAAAAACCTTGTCCCCTTTGTTCTGTTGGGACAGGCTGAATAGCCCTGATACTGAGAAGAGAGAGAACCTGCTGTTGGGCCTCAGCCCACTGATCTGGGGGTAGGTCTGGCCAATCATTTGGGGTTGCTATTGTGTGGAAGTGGAATCTGTATCCTTGGGGAAACTACGTTCAAATCCCATTTGTCCTGGGTAATGAGTTCCCAGTTTTTTGCATGCAGGGGGAGCTTTCCTCCTAAGGGAGCAGGTAGTTGAGCAGGGCTTGGAAGGGTTAAGTTTAAGTCATTGTGCCATTTTTCCATAGGGGGGTGGCTTACTACTCCCTGCTTTGGAAGTGGGACCCCCCCACTGCTTAGATCTGTGCGTAGCCTGAGACTGCAGCATAGGTGGTCTGCTATTCCTGGGTTTGGACTGAGAAGGCCTGCAAGGGACTGGAAAGGACCAGTTCTTTGAAGGCCAATGCCTATTGAATCTGGGAGGCTGTACTTGTAGGAAATTTTTAACTGTTTGCATAGATTTAGCTTTTTCCTCCATCCTTTTGAGGACTTCTGCTTTGTTGCCAAAAAGGTGGTCTTGGTTTCAGGGAGCATCTAGTAATTTAGCTTTAATATGATCTGGCAAGTTTTGTTCCTTAAGCCAAGCATGCCTTCTAAGTACAGACCCAGTGACAGCAGCCCTGCAAGATGCTTCTAAAGCGTCAAAACCACATTTCAAAGTATGTTTACCGACTTGTTCTGCAGAATGCATTAAATCTTGCAACTCTTTGTGTTCAGCACAGTCAGGAATCAACATCATTTTATGTTTATGTAGTCCCATAATATGCTGCTGATACTTTAACATATGAAACTGGCAATTTAAAGCCCTAATGGCCAAAGTAGCATAAGTGTGTATCTTCTTACCCCATCTGTCTAAGGCTCTAGAATTTCTATCAGAAGGGGTAGGATTATTGGCAGCAGTAGCCTTAATGCCTTTTGGTCCTTGGGAAATGGTCTCTGGATCCGCAGTAGGATTCTTGAAGAGGAACTTGTGAGAGTCAGGTACTCTGTAATACCTGCCAGGTTTTCTGGGAGCTGAAGGTAAAGTGTCTGGGGAAAGGCTAGATTACAAGAAAGCATCATCTACAATGTCCAGAACAGGAGGGACAGCTAAAGGCCTGTGTTGAGGAAATGCTCCCTAAGAGTGTGCAAGGTTTCACCAAAAGAAACATCTTCTGGAGGGGAAGCAGAGGGAATGGAATCCTCTGCATCAGAATCCTCATAAGGAGATAACGGCAAATTCTGGTAATCAGAAGGAGCAGAAATATCAGATTCCTGATCAGAAGAATCAAAGAAAATAAGTTCTAGGTCTCTTGGAGGTGGTAGGCTGGCTTCCCCTAATTAAGGTAATAAGGTCTTCAGCCATTCTAAGCATTTGTTTTTGAGGCATATGGGCCTGAGCCTGTGGTTTGGTCATTGGTTTTCTAGGCGTAGTGCGAGTTTTTGGCCTGAGGAATTCGGAACTTCTGGATGGAAATGATGGCGTTGGTTTAATATGAATGTCTGTAGGCCTGAATTCACCCTCAGAAGCCGGTGCCTGCACAGCGGCTCTGGACCCATCCAAGGTAGACACATCCGCAGGTTCCATAGTCGAAGAAGCATCTCGCGGCATACTGCACTCTGAATGGGTCTCAGTAGAGGCATGCGAATCTGACGTAGTGGGTATTCGGGGCTGCGAAAGCACCTGAGTACTGGCGAACTGGTGACTAGCTTAACGGAAGCGTCGTCGGCAGATTTGGACTTATGCGGTCTGTCTTTATCTTTACGGTTTTTTTGGAATGTCGGTAGTCTGATGGCTTACCGAAGCCATTTCTGGATAATTAAACAGAGTACCGAAATAGTTTGATGCAAAAATGAACAGATGACGAATAGTTCGAGGATTGAATAAGGCACAAAACCAACAGCGAGGGACGTCGTGGTCTGGGCCTAAGCAAGGAATGCAGTACGAATGAAAATCTTTATGAGGTATTTGCTTTCCACAGGTAATACAATTGTTAACTTTTACTGACATTGGTTTAGAGCAAGAAAAAGGATCCCCAACAGGGTACTTAGCTTTTTTGAAGACTTCGGTTCTGCAGCTCAAAAACAAAAATTTCAGGAATCAGCCGATCGGCACTTGCGAACTGCTTCTGCTTTGGGCACCGCGTGGCAAAAAAGACTGATGTAATGGTGTCGGCTGCATGCTTTATACCCCTGATGATCTGACGTCATGGAAGAAGGGACAGCATCCGACGCAGGACCCAAGAATTTGATATTCAGGCTGGCTGAGGGCTACCTGCAGGCAGATAATCCAAATGTAATAACTGCAACAGTAAAACACGAAGAACATCAGTGCTGAGGCGAGCTCTGATAAACTCCATGTCCTAAGAAGGGATCAGTTGAGATTTCTGCAGAATTTTCTGTGATGCCCAACTGAGTGGCTAGCGTCAGAATGTAGTCCGTAGTCTGTAAAAGCAAATGCATGGTCGGAGCAGTGAGGAGACAGTCATCCAAGTAAAGAAGCACATGGAATCTGTGCATCCTCAAATGTGCTGCCATACTTTGGTGAACCCCATGGGGGCTGTGTTGAGGCCAAAGGGCAGCACTCTGAATTGGAAATGACTGGCTCCAATTCGGAAGTGGAGAAACTAAGTTTCTGCCCACCTTTATGTGGCAATATGCATCTTGAAAGTCAATAGAGCATATCCAATCATCTTTCTCCTAGAAAGGAAGAATTGCCTGAACCGTGACCATCCGGAATTTTGCTTGTTGGACGAATTCGTTTAGAATACAGAGATCCAAAATTGGTCTCCAGTCCTGTTTTCTTTGGCACTAAGAGCCTTGAGTAAAATCCGGATCCTAGTTGGTCTGGTTGGACTTCTTGGATGACTTTTCCAGCAGCTTTTGTATTTCTATTGTGCTTGAACTCTGACTGGGTGGAACATTGGGGAGTCTTACCAGAGTTCTTGGATAAAAGGTGAAGGGATTTAGATAACCTTTGGTAATGATCCTTGGCACCCAGCATCAGTGCTAATGTGTCTGCTTCAAGAGGTAAGGGAATTGGGCTCCATTTCAGGAGCGCTGACAGGGTTGACCAAAGAACAAATCCCTGGAACCCTGATTCTGAAGACCACTCTTACCTCTGGGATGGCAAACAAAACTAAACTACTCATCTTCCAACCCACCAAACATACCCAAAACAACTCTCTCTAACATCACAGCAAAAGAAACACCACTATATACCCAACTGAACACACCAAATTGCTAGGAGTGGAAATAGACAAACAAAAATCTGACATTCCCATATCCATGACCATAAAAATAGTCCACAAAAAACTAGGAGCGTTATACAGAAATAAGCAACTTCTCACCAAAGCAGCAAAGATTTCAATAGCAAATTCTCACCTTATCTCCACCCTACTTTATGCCTCCCCAATATATACCAACCTAAGGCAATGCGATCTAAACAAGCTAGAGACCTGCTACAACAAAATCGCCAAATTCACCACAGGGGCATCCTACCGTAGTCACCACTGTCTCTCACTTGCTGAACTGGGCTGGCTTGAACTCCCTCACCTCCTTCAGTGGTATTAACTCTCACTCGCCCACAAACTAGTAAACCATCCTCTAAATGTCCCAGCCCTCCAGAATCTACTCCAACCCTATCGCACCACCAGACCACTAAGATCCAGCAACAAAAATCACTTGCAGATCACTAAAGCCAATAACTCTGCTGGTGAAGCACTATTCTCTTGCACCATAGCCAAATTATGGAACTCCCTTCCACCCACAATTACCTCCGTACCATCATGCACCCACTTCAAAACTTTACTAAAAGTGCACCTAAAAACATGCTGGCTATGCCCTTGCAACTCCCACTCTAACATCACCCACCCCATCCAATCACTACCTTTCTTTCCACTCCACTAACTACCTTGATTATAGCAAGCTCAGATGCTCATAAGCCTAGTACTTATTATACAGCAGGAACTTCTTATTGTAATATTTGTTAATGTCTGTTATGTACTTCACAGATAAAGATTCTAGTTGTCTACTGATGTACTATGTTCTTCATCTGTAAATATGTTGTAAGTAATTGCTATGTTAAATTGTTAATCGCTGTGCAATCCAATGTAACTACTGTCTGTTTATTTTAACTGTGGAGCTTTTCTCCCCGGGCCTCCGCTGAAAATGGACCTACATCCAGTCGGACACTCCCGGTCAACAAATGTAAATAAATAAATATCTCCACCCTCTGACCAGAGGGGAGTCCAAACCACGTGTGTCCTGAAAAGGCTTCTGGGATTTCTTGAACCACATCTTACCAATCTCCTTTGATATCTGGAATAGGATAGTTGAGGAGTGGAAAAACGTATGCCCACAGCAGACAAAGTCTTTCCATCCTTTTCACACCTGGATAGAGTTTCCTTCACTTTGGGATGAAATAAAGATGATTAGTCAAAGGGAGCACTGACGAAGGAAGACTTGAATGGTCCCGCAAACTCACACAGGCACGTTCAAGCACATCTTCGAATAGCAACACCTGAAGCTACTGACCTGGTCACCCCTTCAGCTGCATGCGAATTGAGCCTCACGGACGAGTTCAAGATGGACTCCAGGACAGCTAGCTGGGAGGACACTATTTCCTGGACTCCCTCGGTGACAGTTATCAAGGTATCAAGTTACAAGGTATCTGATAGCTCCTTGACCAGATCCCTTTGGAGCCTTGTGAAGTGTGCCAAAAAGTTGAAGGGCCTGATGGAAAAGGTCGAAGATGCATAGACCCACATCTGTCCATCACCCTGGACTCCTGGTTCGGGCAATGGACAGTAGCACCTTCCTCAGCCAGTTCTTTTTTAGTGGCAGCCGCTACCAGCATGGCATCTACTACTAAGCCCTTAGCCCAATGCGGTTGGTCTTCTGGAGCAGTAAGGATTTTGTCAGGTCTGCAGGGGACTGGTTCCACAGAGTCAGGAGTCTTCCAAGCCCTTTGAGCAATTAGTTTAATTAAATCGCCAGCAGGTAGGGTCACCCAGGAGATGGACGGGAGCACACCAAAGGCCTGCAAGTACACAGATTCCTCTGAAGATGGGTTTTTGGACTTTCAATCACCCCTCTGTTTTAGGATCTCCAGAATGTCTCCAAAGGAGACATCTTCCGGGCTGACAGTGGGGAAACTTCCCCATCATTGAAATTCATGTCCTGTGTGACAGATTCTTCAGGAGAATCAAGGTGTTTCCTCTTACACAATCTCTTCCGAGGGGGCTCCTCAGAAGAGGGAGTGCCATTAAGAATGCAAGTCTTGCCACCATGGTGCACGCTGTCCAGGGGTAGAGGCTGGTGGCTGAATTGAAAAACCTGGAGTCACAGGGGAAGACTCCAATAATTACAGGAGCCACCTCCTTTTTCCAAAGCATGAAAGGCAGTTCCCCTGAGAAGAGATGGGAGCCTGGAACACAGACCAACAAATCTGAAACCAGGGTCACACCCCACCCAGCGAACCCCACCTGACAGACTGGAAACAAAGACAGGTCCCCTGCCAATGCAGCCAGAAGGGACACAGTCGGCTTCATAGAAAAATGGCAAAGACACGGTCCCAGGGACCCAATGGTGTTGAAGACACCGTGGGAACGAGAGCTAGATTATGCGCTGAAGCCTTCAGTACCTAGGACTCTGAAGGTGAGAAGTCTAAAGCCTATGTCAAGGTTAGAGGAGAATAAGTAGGGGTAGATGGAGAAAAACCCTGTGCATCTGAAGGGAGAGGGTCTTGAGAAGAAGACGGGTGACCCCGGGCTGTCAAGAAAGTACAGTTTTGTACCTACCATAAATGTAGATGTTCGAGTGTCTTCACTGCTGCAATCATTACACTTGGGGTATCCTGCCATCAGGCGGTCCCGTAGTCGGCCAGAGTTCCAAAGTCTTGGTCTGGCGTCGGTTGCTGTCGCTTCTTCCCTGACGTCAGTGCGCCAGGGGTATACAAGACGCAGCTGATGCCATTTTCTTCAGTTTTTCTTGCACCAGATGTCAGGTTCCCCCAAATAGGTAGGCAATATATATCTATAATAAAATATACATAAAAAATATAAGCAATACCTTCAGTTACAAGCAAATACACCACATAGGTTGTATAGGGTAGAAAGGTATAGATAAGTCCCAGCTAAGAAGAGGGGATGGAGGGAGGGTAACCTGGACTGCAGCAGTGAATACACTCAAATATCTACATTTATGGTAGGTACAAAACTGTACTATGTTCATCTTGTTTCACTGCTGCAGTCATTATACTTGGGTTGAATCCCAAAGCTGAGTTAGGGTGGCTGGGTATATAAAGTATTTGGGGTGGCTATGAGGCCCTGCAGAAATGCAGTGGCAAAGCCAACTCTGGATTTAGAGTAAAGAGGCAAGTGGTAATGTTTGGTAAAGGTGTGCACTGAACTCCAAGTTGCAGCTTCCAAAATGTCCTTGGTAGGTACTCCTCTAAGGTAGGCAGTTGAAGTGGCTGTTGCCTTGGTGGAATGTAACCTAATGTTGCTAGGTACAGTCTTTCCATGCTGTGTGTAGCAGAAATGGATAGTGTCCTATCCACTTGGAAATGGTTTGCTTTGAAATGGCCTTTCCCTGTGATCCTGCAACATATGCTACAAATGAGAAGTTATGTACCTACCATAACGTTCCATGTTAGTTGTCTTCTCTCGCCTTCTTTCTTGCTGGATGGGTTCGGAGCCGATCCTCGGCTCTGACTCGGCCACTTACTAAAGCTCGAGAGCTTATTTTACTGGCTCAAGGCAACCCTATATCCCATGATGCTAGGCAATAACTCCCCAGATCTCGTTTGGAAGCTGAAAAACCTAGCATAGGCCAATAAACAAAAATCCTCACTGGAAGGAAGAGGAAGAGGAATAAAAACCTCCAAAGATAATTATTTACACTATATATATCCTAGGACACCTAGATAGTGAACAAAGGAATAAAAGGACCCTTCAAAGAAGGGAAGATCTTCTCGGTCTGTCCAGGCTAGGGGGATGGTGGGTGGGATGCAAGAAAGAAGGCGAGAGAAGACAACTAACATGGAATGTTATAGTAGGTACATAACTTCTCAATGATAAGTTGTCAATCTCGCCTTCATTCTTGCTGGATGGGACCGCGTCCCTAGCACCTTCATCCTGGGTGGCTTATTGGAACAGACTCTTAAGAATGGTGGAACCAAATGTTGCTCTGTCCCTGGAGGCCATGTCCAATTTGTAATGCGAAACAAAGGTATGAGGAGAGGCCCATGTGGCTGCCGCACATAGTGTCTATTGGTAGTCTAGCTTGAAAAGCTGTAGATGTAGCTAGTGCTCTAGTTGAATGGGCTTTTGGCTTAGAAGATAATTCCCTGCCTCTGAGTTGATAAATAGATGTAATCACAGAAGACAGCCATCTAGATAGGGTTACCTTGGAAACAGGAAGGCCTTTCTTATTTTCTGCCTACAATAAAAACAGTTGATCAGATTTCCTTATTTGTTTAGTTCTATCCAGATAGTACCAGAGCTGGCGGTGAACATCTAGATAATGTAGCTTTTGCTCCGCTCTATTAGTATAGTTTGGGAAAAAAACTGGGAGATCAATTGATTGATTCAAATTTGTCTGCGAAGCCACCTTGGGTAAGAAGGATGGATTAGTCCTTAGAGAAACTCTGTCTTTGTGGAAGATTAAGTAGGGAGGATGAATGCAGAGGACGTGAAGCTCTGATACTCTCCTAGCAGAAGTAATGGCGACTAGGAAAAGTGTTTTCCATGAAAGAAATTTCATTGAACAGGAGACCGCAGGTTCAAAGGGTGGGAGAATTAAGGATGTTAAGACTAAATTAAGATCCCACTGAGGTGAAGGATCTTTGATCGGAGGCCTAAGTAAATATACACCTTTAAGGAAGGCTTTGCAAAGCTTATTGAACATGATATTGTGGTCCGATAAGCCTGTATGAAAATTCAATATGGCTGCCAACTGAACCTTTACTGTAGAGGCAAAAGACCCTGAATGAAAAATTTCGGCTAGGAAGTCTAAGACCGAATGAATTGGGGCAGTAAAAGGATCTATATTCCTTGCCTTTGCCCAGAAGGAGAAACGTTTCCATTTACTAGTGTAAATCTTTCTGGTGGAAGATTTAAGGGAAGCTACTATGATATCCCGGACGGGATTAGAAATCATAGGAAGCCTGGCTAAGGACGGAAGTGGAGCAACCAAGCAGTGAGGTTGAGAGAATGTAGGGATTGGTGCAGCTGCCCCGACTGATGGGTCAGCAGATTTGGAGCTGGGTCCAGATGCCAAGGCTGCACCAAAAGATAATGATGTAGGAACAGAAACCATATCTGTCGAGGCCAATAAGGGGAAATGAGAATCAACTTGGCTCTCAAGGCGATTGCTTTCTGAATTACTTGTGGAATTAGAGGAAAAGGTGGAAAGGCATAAAGAAGTCCCCAAGGCCAATCTTGGACTAGAGCGTCTCTGAGGGGATGGCCTGGAAGGGGGAAGAGGGTGAAGAAGTCGGGGCATTTGCTGTTTTGGGATGTAGCAAAAAGATCGCAGCAAGGAAGACCCCACTTCTGAAAAATCTCTTCCGCTACCGATTGTTTGAGAGACCACTCGTGTGGCATGTGTATGGCTCTGCTCAACCTGTCTGCTATGAAGTTGGACTTCCCGGGGATATGCGTTGCTATCAGAAACCGCTGAGAGGAGATTGCCCATTGCCAAAGTCTGAGTGCCTCTCGACACAGGGGATAGGACTTGGTTCCATCTTGCTTGTTGATGTACCACACTACGGACATATTGTCCGTTTGAATTGCAATAGTTCCTAGGGGAAGAGAGTCGTGGAGGGCTTGCAACGTTAAAAGCACTGCTCTCATCTCTAGGACATTTATGTGCAGGTGGCGCTCGAAAGGTTACCAAGTGCCATGGACCATCCTGCCCTGAAAATGTCCCCCCCCACCTGAACAGGGAGGTGTTCGATGTCACCATGGCGACCGGGGGAGGAGGAACAAAAGGTCTGCCCTGATGGACTTGAGGGGACAATATCCACCAGGACAGATGACTTTTGCAAGTTTGAGTTATGATCTTGTGGTGCATGGGGAGTTGCTGAAAAGACCATTGGGCGAACAGCATCCACTGTAGAAGACGCATGTGAAAACGTGCAAGGGGAAAAGAAGTGTTATGGAGGCTGCCATAAGACCCAATACTTTCAGGACATACCTGGCCTGAATTTTGTCGCTCTGAAGAAGAACCTGGACATGGTTTTGAATATCTAAGACTCTTTGGTCTGTTAACTTTGTTGAAAGTTGTACGGTGTTCAAGTTGGCGCCTATAAAGGTAATAGACTGACAAGGCGACAAGGCAGACGTTTCGAAATTTATAGAGATTCCTAGCCCTCTGCAAATGTGAATGGTGTAAGCTGTGGCTTGGAGAAGTTGATGCCTAGTGGTGGCAGTGAGGAGCCAGTCGTCTAGATATGGAAACACCTGGAATCCTTGCCATCTCAGGTGAGCCGTAACTGCTGCCATACATTTGGTGAACACTCTGGGGGCTGTAGTGAGACCAGAGGGCAGGGCTCTGAATTGGTAGTGACTGGCCCCCAGCCGAAAGCGGAGAAACCTTCTGGAGCACCTGTGAATTTTGATGTGATAGTACGCATCCTGAAGTTCCAAGGAGCACATCCAATTGTCCTTGCCCAGAAAGGGCAGAATGGACTGTAGCGTGACCATACGGAATCTTGTTCTCTTTACAAACTTGTTCAGTTTGCTGAGATCTAATATTGGTCTCCAGTCTCCTGTCTTATTCGGTACTAAAAAGAACCTTGAGTAGATTCTGGATCCTAGTTGGTCTGCTGGGACTGGCTGGATGGCTCTTTTTGCTAGCAGTTTTGATATTTCTGATACTGCTAGTTCCCTTAGACCGGGTGGAACGTCTGGGAGGGTTCCCTTTTGTTGAATTGGGGTTTGGATAAAGGGAATTTTGTAACCCTCGGATATGATCGACTGTACCCATTTGTCTTGGGTAAGGGAAAGCCAGGCTATTGGGTACAGCGACAATCTTCCCGACTGCCTCCAAGGTGGACAATCGGGCAACATCTCAGGGATGCTGGAAGGGTTTGTCAGAGAGGCTCCCTGCTACCCTGGTTTTGCGGACCCTCTGCCCCTAGGGTGGTGTCTGTTGTTGTTACCCCCTCTGCCTCTGGGGTAAACTGACCTCTTGCGTCAGACGTGACTCCTTGAGATTTGCGGAACCACATTTTCCCACCCTTCTGACCCTTAGGGTATGGTCTTGAAGGGGTGGAGAAACGGACTCCTACAGCAGAAAGAGTCTTGCCATCTTGCTCGCATCTGGTCAAGGTGTCTTTCACTTGAGGTCCGAACAAAGCCGAACCATCAAAAGGGGAATTTGTGAAGGACACCTTGAAAGGGTCTGCGAAATTACACAGGCGCATCCAGGTGTGATGCCTTAAGGCCACTCCTGTGCCTGCGGCCCTACTCGCTCCATCGGCTGCATATGAAATCAGATGCATGGAGGAGTTAACAATCGAGTTCAGGATTCCAAGCTGTGAGTTTATTTTATCCTGGGACCCAGCAGCTGATGGATCCTGTAAGACTTCTCCCAACTCTTTGAGAATATCTCTCTGAAGGTGGGTGAAGTGACACAGGTAATTCAGCGACCGCATGGCAAAGGTCGCTGAAGAAAACATCCGCTTACCGTGCCTATCCATGGTCCTAGAATTTTGATTAGGAGGATGGACAGGTACTGAATGATCAGCTAGTTCCTTCTTGGTGGCTGCAGCCACCACCATGGCATCCACCAGTACACCTTTTGTCAGAAATTGCTTGTCGACTGGTGCTGTAATGAATTTAGATGGCCTCCAAGGGGTGGGTTCCACCGAATCCGGGGCCGACCATGCCTTCCGAGCCACTACTTCTATAACGGGGTCGAAAGGCGGAGACACCCAGGAGGTGGAGGGTCGAGAACCCACCTTCAGAGAGATAATATTTGACCACTGTCTAGTGCAGGTAAAGAGATATTAGCTGTTGTTTTTATGATATATATATATATATATATATATATATATATATATATATTAGACTTTTTTAAATATCTCAGAAACTAAACTATTTTTTTTTTTATAATTCCCGATATAGCTGCCCGTATTTGCGCATGTTTGCGCGGGTGTGCCCATTGCTTAGCTGCAGTTAACAATTTCGACATTGAAGAGCATAATAAGAAATGTTTATGCAAATCAAGCCAAATAGCAATAGCTAGTGGTAGAGGTTCGCACAAAGAGGAGGCATTCCCGGTTCTAGTCCCACCACTCCCCTGTCTATTTTATGTTTTAAATTAATATATAAAATAATTCCTGAGATATATGAATGAAATTTTAGTAAAAAGCATTGAAATGGCCTATGTACTAGTGAACAAAATGTATACATATAAAGATAAGAAGGTGAGCAGCATTAAGGATATTGACATATAATTGCCCATAGCTAAGCAGGGTTTTACCTAGCACAATATAATTGCCCATGGCTAAGCAGCATTTTACCTAGTGCAATAAAAGTGCCCACAGCTAAGCAGGGTTTTACTTAGCGCAATATCATTGTCCATAGCTAAGCACCGCACTAACCAGTGCACCGTTGGGCAACGTGGAGCAATGCAGTGCAAAGTGGCCTAAACACAGCCACACCCCCTAGCCTGTCAGGACAGTAGTAAAATAAAAAGCAATGACAAGGTTTGAACCCGGGACACTGTGCACCATAATCAAAGTACTGAACCACTAAGCCATGAGAGCTTAGCATAAACATGCACTCTTAACATACATATACTTATAAATGGAAGATTAACCATTGCTAAGCAGGTCTGCTGTCAGCCGAGAATTTTCTAAAACTGCCAATCACAAATAAGTGCAGGAAATGCGGCATATTTAAGCTCCATAGGCAGGAATACTCACCATAACTGATTGTAGCACCCATCTGCAGTCAGAATGGCTGGTGCTGGAGAGGGTACTTGCTTTCGAGCGCAACACTGGGGCATCGAGGAGTCAAAATACATGGTTTGGCTTCTTGTCCACCATCATGAGTCAAGACTCCTGCAGGGCCAGTTCCAAGGGACGGAGTACAAAGCAGAGGCTTGGAACCAGTTGGCTCATGATCTCACCAGTGCCACAGACATCCCTCGGACTGGTGAGCAGGTCCGTCAACACCATGCAGACCTGCAGAGACAGAAGCAGGACCTACTGAACCAATGGATACAGGAGGCCCGTGACATGCAAGATGCCCCACTACTGAGTAGGTATCCATGGAATGAATTATGTAAGACATGCTAATGTACTCTATATAATGGAGAGGTATGCCTCAATATCCCTTCATTTACTTCACAGCTACAGGTGTCCGTGCTGCGAATCAGCAAGCCTATGCAGATAGGCTGCTAAGGCTGCGCCACCAGGCAGGTTAGTAATTATTCTGCATGTATTGTTATATAAAATAGGTGAGAGAGCCTGAAAAAAAGTGTTGTAGCCCAATAATAAAGCCATAAAATACCCTGAATAATTTCTCTGCATGTACTGTTATATAAAATAAGTCAGAGATCCAGAAAAAGAGTGTTGTAACCAATTAATAAAGGTAAAATAAGTCTGGAATAATATCTCTGCATGTACTGTTATATAAAATAAGTGAGCGAGCCTAAAAAAGAGTGTTGTAACCTATTATTAAAGGTATAATACGTCTTGAATAAGTCTTCTGCATGTACTGTAATATCAAATAAATGAGAGAGCCTCTAGAAAAGTGTGTAATGTAATTAATAAAGGTATAATACTTGGAGTGTGTCTGTGTCACTTACTTTGAAATGTTGTTGTACCCTTGCATTATATAAATAGTACTGTTGTATTAAGCGCCGTCAACCCACAGTTGGGCAGTCCCATATAAAGTGGATGAAGGAAGTGGCAGTAGCTGTGAAGCATATATACAGTCCTCAACAGTTGGTTAATGGCTGGCATGCATAGGTAGATCTGGCACATGAGTAGTTTGTTAATGTGTTCCCCAGAAAAGTGAGTGTGCTACTTGAAATGTAGGTTTCTGTAGAAATATAACTGAAAATGTCACGTGAACACATCCAGATATGTAGATATATATATATAAATAAAATATATAACTATGTAGCAGTAACATCTGTATCTTGGACAGTTAATATGTCAGATATAGGTCAGGTATAAAATGAACTAGCCAAACCCATCACACAACCTAATGCACGTTGCCTAGTGTAATAATACATGTAGGGGATATACACCTACAGTCAATAGGAATGTAGTGTAAACTATAAGTACTTATAAGATGTTAATGGAGGTATCTTTTTACACCCTACTGTATGTGCATAAACAATGCAATTCCACACCTCAATGGGTATGTGTAATCTCAAAACATTTGTTGGGACATATGTCCTATTGTTCTATAAATATCTGCATTTACTTTGATGCATGTGCCCTGTTCAAACACCACAGTCTTAGTGGCCTGTTGCCACCAATCATCCCTGCATGCTGTTGGAATGTTTACTGTCATTCAGTATATGCATGTGTTATGCTTGCTGTTCAACTGTTGGAACCCTGGTGTGTTGGGTTAATGGGAATATTACTTGCTGTTCAACTGTTGGAACCCTGGTGTGTTGGGTTAATGGGAATATTACTGAATTCTGTTGTCTATGTTGTAATTAAACACACCTAAACACAGAACGTATGGGAAGGCCCGTCCCAGCAGACCCACCTGTCCCTCCTCAGCTGGGGATTGCACCTGGCACCAGCAGGTCCTGTGCCCAGCCCGGGCTCCCCTCCTCCGTTGGTCCTGTGCCACCTTCAGGTGGAAGCACTGCAGGGTATGGGCTCATCCCCCCGTGCAAGCGTGGGCGGAGAAGGGCCACCCGTCACCCTCCGAAGGGTCCGGGCTGTGGTGCGTAGGGAGATCCAGCGTTCAGTCGCGTATCCCCTACGCCAGCTTGAGGCAAGAGTGGCTCGACTCAAGGGTGAGCCTGCCCCTCCTACACAGCCCCCAGCATAGCCACCCTCGAGGCTGTGAAGGTGCAGTGGTGACTGCCCATGGGTGGGGATCCCAGTTCCACTGTTACCATCTGTGGGCTCATGGGCTTGCGATTTCCAAACATTCGTCCCCGTCAATTGTGTTCACCCACCCCATGTGTCATATTCCGCCCCTGTATGCATTTTGTTTGTCTTGTCTGTTTACCTCCCCAACCTACCTCCCCAAAAATGTCTACTTCCTCTACCTCACATTCCACTCTCACCTGAAAAAAAAAAGGGCAATCTGTTCCCACAAAAAAATTACTCCCAATACATAGCTGCCCATTTCGCACACATGTTTGCTGGGCATGTAAACTGATAATTATAATTGGCAGTGCAACATACTTTGTTGTCCTCACCCCTCTCTCAGGGGTGGAAAGTTTCAAATCTCACTCCAAATTTCTAACATGCACAGCTGTTGCTGGTAAAAAAATGGGGAGCTATGGACCTTCCCTACACCTGTCCTGCACATCCTGAGCTGGTTTCCCTACTGTCTTTCCCTCTTTGTGCCCCTTTTTCACCACTTTCCTATCTCCCCATTTTCTTTTCTTTCAAAGAAATTAGCACGGGGGTTAGCGGAATAAACACTTTTAAGCAGTAGTTAGTGGGTTTGAGCGAGTGTGCGCATGTGTGCACTTAGCTAAGTATTGCTAAGCATCGCGCAAACCCACTCAAACCCGCTTACAACTTCTTAAAAGTGCCTTAGTCACTCTGCATGGCAGGGCCCTTGTTCTGCTGAGCAGCAAAATAAAACACCTCTGTCAGTCTCGAACCCTGGACCTTGGACACACTACACTGCATGAAGTACCACTAAGCCACAGTAGACATACAACAAGTTGGTGCTGTAATAAATATATCATGCATTACAATGAGTGAATGTAAAGGGGAAATAGGAATGCCATAACACAAATCTTGTGCTGTGGATCTTTACCAGCAGTTGTTGTGGAATTGCATGACATAACTGTGAAAAGAGAACCAGCCATTCTAGCAGGAAATAAAGTTATAGTAGCACTTTACAAACACCACACAGTATCAGAGCAGGATAAACACTGGCATATTTGAATAGGGCAGAGGCCATACTTCCCAACTGTGACTGCTTTTCAGGGATGTCCCTGATTCATAAACAAATGTTAGCTGTGTCCCTCAGAATTCCTCTGAAAAGTACTGACGTTAGGCCAAAAAGTGGGGAATTACACTTAATAATGTCAATAAGTAAGAGTACACACTGCTTGCACATCAGAAAAGGTGTATTAATACATATGCTCAGATTCTCTCACAGTCTCGACTTAATGTCTGTAATATATTACAGGTGTACCTCACTTATATGTACCTTTCCTTGAGGCTGTTCAGATATATACCTGAGTGTATCAAAGGCCTGGCAGAGGTAGAAACACACAGGCATTTCAGCTTTTCTGCTGTTACACACTCTGCAAATAGCTTTGGAATGAGTCCCACAAGCATACCCTTATGTAGGAGTACAACACAGAAATATCAGCGGATGTAGCCATGTACTGGTAGCAACCAACTGTGACAATGCCATTGTTCCAGTGCAGAAAAGACTGGTGTGGTGCACAGACAAAGAATAATAGGCTAACCTCTGGCTACCATCTGGATATGTCCACAGGTGGGAGCTACACAGACAGACTACTTGCCTTGTTAGACTAACAGGTACACAGCAACCCAGTATGTTCAGCAAGATAAACATCACGCAATAATATATAATGCTCTCTGTACTTCTGCTCCCCTACCCAAAAGAACAATATACCTGTGTATTCAGGCTCTACCAAGGATGTAGGTAGGCATACTCAGTACTGAAATGTGTCAAGTTGTCTTGAGCAGCCCGTGCTAATGTCAACCCAAATAAACAACAAACTGTTCAGAAGTGAGGTAATTAATATTTATAGTATAGTAGTTCACAAACAGTTCATGTGCCAGAAGAATACATTGCAATAACTACTTTTGTATGGCAGTTAATTGTCTAATTAGAAAAGAAAGTACATACTCCCATGTATCTTGTGTAAGCATTTGGAGGTGTGAGTAAAATTCTACACTGACAAGTGTGTACTAGAAGCAGCAACATTCAGGTTTGAGTACAACATGCAAATCACTGGCTACAACCCTAGCTTCAGATATAAGAAGTATACCAACCTTCTGACTGACGCAACAGTGTCCACAGCAAACAAGCATGGGCTCCACTTTGGAAAGCTGAAAAGGGCTATGCCTACCTAACTTAGCATTTTATAGCAGTGGGCTGCTATGACAGTGAGTACTGCAATTACCACACAACAGGCTGCATGCAATTAGTAAATGGTGGGCACCAATTGATGCAGAGGCCATCACATGCACATGTGCAGATACCTAGAAAAGCAGGCTGTACTTGCTGTCCACACATGCAATAATCTCATTGCAGCAAGAGAGAGAGAGAGCGAGACAGAGACAGAGACAGAGGCAAGACATAGATACAGACAAAGAGACAGAAAAAGAAAGAGCAACAGCAACAGAGAAAACACAAACAAAAATAAATAAATAAAAAATATTTCCTTTAAAAACAGACGGAACAGAGAAATACAAAGGAAAGGTATGTAACACGTGTATTTGCTGGCATGTAGTAGATGTTTTTGAAGAGTACTCTACAAACTGTGAATCATCCATATGTGGCAGCAGTACATATCTACAGGTATCTGTACATGTGCATAGGGCAAGGGACATACTGCAACTGTTTGTGAAGGGTGTGTGTGTATATATATATATATATATATATATATATATATATATATATATACACACGTTGTTGAAGGTTGTTATGTGCATATTTCTATGTAGGTTGTAGTGTGTGGCAAAGAAATCAACATGCAGTGCTGGTATATGACATGTGGTGGTTAAACGCTGTGGGTATGCCCTGTCAGTTTTGTAGTGTTGCAACCAGTGAGGCCTGCTAAAGCTACATGGGCTGAGGACACCTTCAATGCAGTCTGCACAACACTGTGCAATATTATTACATAACTGTATATCTCACAACTGTTGCATAATCCATATCCCCATCATGAATAGTGGACTGTATATGTGCCTATATGTACATCTATCTGTACAGCAATGGATGTTTATATGTATGTGTGTATGTATGTGTGTATATATATATATATATATATATATATATATATATATATATATATATATATATATATATATATATATATATATATATAGAGAGAGAGAGATGGAAAGAGACATGGGACATATTTACTGTGACAGTTGTCTGGCGAACAAGGTATGGACTGAAGGTCAGTGTTGACACTGCAGTGCCATCCCTTCTTGCCAGAACACTGTACCCATTAACAACCACATAGGTGGTAGTCTACCTAACACTGAAGTTGTGATAAGGGAACATGGGACACAGGTGGACAGTAGCTTCCCCTTTGATAATCACAGTGCCACACTAGTCATGTACTCTGCGTGGTACACGTCATCACAAAAGGTGTGTTGTCTAGGGAAATATAGGTCAGTGTTCCCCTCTACTCATCACACTTAAAACCCATTAGAGAGTACAATGCCCCATGTGGTATGTACCTCACATGACAACTACAGCAACTGGAAAGGCCACAGACATACCTCACAAAGAGTAATACCGGCCTGAAACAGATGCCCTATGCAGACCGACTCACAAAACCACAGCTACACTGTGTTGCATACCGCCTACCCAGAGGTGACCTCTGCCTGACATACAGAGCTATGTCACACCCATAGCTGTTGGCCATCCTCCACGTAAACATATTACAATCACTCCCAGATACACACTCTAGGGCCCCAAACCTTGTCACCTCACTAAACAGCACATGCTGGAGGGATAGAGTCCTAACTCAGAGACATGCCATACTCTAGAACAAACCACCTATCAATAGCAAACAAAGCTCCTCATTAGCAGTTGTCATAAATACTCCTGATGATTGTTTGGGAGATAGGAAATGCACCCCGGGATTCACCTCTGTGGCTCTGGTTGACAGGGGCAAGTGAAATTAAATTACATGTGTGTCAAAGGCCATGGTAGCATATGGCTAGGCTGCTGTAGGCCCTAGGGCCAATAGCATATTACCTACCCATGACACGATGCACCCACACATGTACTTAGTGCAATAATTGCTATGCGAGGTTGACTGAGTGTGATGGTGAATGTGTTGGTGAATGTGTGCAAGGTCTGTAAAGGTGTGATAGCTTAGTGTGAAATTGTATCTGTCATGGTAGTTTGTGTCCTAGCTATGATCCCAGCAAAAGATGTGTATGCTATTGCTAGGCAGAAAAAGTAGTATGGCATACGGTGTGACGTAGTCCCTTGTTGTCGACTGTGGTGTCCCATTGTAGGCTAAAGCAATACATGTATGCTTAGTGAGTGGTACTGCTGGTGAATCCAACTTCCGTACGAACTGTAGTACTACTTGAAGCTGTAGGCCTAAACAGTACAGTATGGTGTATGTTCACATTGCCTGGAAACACAGTTTTGTGTATTCCCTGTAGTCCTCACAGATTACATACCTCAGGCATAAGGTTTTGTAAGTAGTGACACACAGTACTGTATGGTACACAGGTAAAGCTCATCTGGGTTGGCATACATTTGTGTGTTGTATGTATGTCTGATGTGTGTGTAATTATGCCTGTACCATACCCTCAATCATATCTGTATTACAGGGTATACGTGTGTATGTAGCAACATGTATAGTCTAGTACAGCAGTATGCCACCTATATTAACAACTGTGCACATATGTTAGGCAGGGGTTTGGCATCAAAGACTACTGTGGTATACTGGTAATACTGTAACTGTACTTTACGTTCATTGCAATGGATGACATCTTTCTTTATGCATTACCTTGATATATACCTCCTGTGGCTAGGTGGTGCATTGTGTCACATACAGTGTGCCATGTACTGGTGTATAGTCTTACATACTGATTTCTCTTTGCTGCTGTGCAGAACCTGGTTTGATATATAGAGTGTGGCAGGCACTGTCAGCCAGTTGTGGCCTGAGCACTAATATATGGTATTGAACATGTGTATCCTCTGACAACCAATCGGATGTGAAATATGGCAGGTAATTGATATCTGTACTTTAGGATGTTAAGTGTGCCACATGACTTGCTCACATATCTTGTTTAATTGTCTTCCAGGGGTATGTCCCACCAAAGAAACCCATGTTATATAGCTGCAGAGGAAGCCGAAATACACAACAGCCTGGTGCAGCACTACACCCTGCTGTTCTCTAGAACCAGCCAGGACCAGCATGAGTGGACTGCACTGTGGCAAGATCTCGTTCATCGGGTAAATGACATAGGCATGAATAACCGGACATATGAGCAGGTATGCCATCACTGCAGTGATTTAATTAGACATGTCCGGCGGCATGCATCTGATATCCATCGACAACAGCTTGCCACAGGTGGTGGGGTTGCCATTCATCCCCCTCACCAGAGTGGAGGAGCTGCTCCTAAGTGTGGTGGCTCCTGTCCAACCACAGAAACAGCAACTTACATGTGTCATCATGGAGGCTGGAGCCACCCAGCATGTTGACATGGAGCGTGCAGGTAACATGACCTATCTGTAGACTACTGTTACCTGTATTGGTAGATTATGCATATGTGACATGTGTACTGTGTGTTTAGCAGTTGTGCTGCATAGTGTTGTGCAGTACCGATATTTGGAATATAATTTGTACGCCTGTGACTGTCGACTGTTGTACTACTGTAGTTTAGCAAACTCACAGTAGCAATGGCACAGTTGAGACCACTGACAAACTGTCTCATATTCTTGTAGGTCCCTCTGGTGTGACAGCAAGGCAGCCGGTCAATGCTGGTGAGTGTGTTATAATTTTAATATTGCTAATGAAATGTGCATGTCATAGGTGAGGTGTAGGCCATGTACATGTAACACACCTACGCATAATGCATGCTGTGCATGTTTGCTGTGAGACTGCACATCTCAGTAATGACAGTAGCTGCCTCAATCACATGCAATACACAGAGCATCACACACAATTGTGGCAACACCATACTGGACATTGGATAGGCGTAGTTGATACACATGTGCACAACATACACAACTTTGTCATACGCAGTACACCTTAACATGCTACACATAGCGTATCCAGACACCCGCTGTCAGGTCACACTTCAGTATCCCATGTCATCCACACAGCACACATAATATACCTGAGGGGTAAAGGCCTATCATTGGGCTGTGTGACACTTCAACACATAACACATTCATGTTAGTCAGTGCTCCCTATTGGGCACCTTACAAACCCATGTAACAAGTGGCTGTGAGGCCAATCACTGAACAACAACACACATGCATCAAAGCCATGTATACTGTTATTAACACGGGCTGTCTACACTCGCACTGCATGGTCTTTAGCAACAAACTTTCTGCATGCTGACGTGTGATATGACTGTTTGCCTTGTGATACTGTAACCCACCTTCAACCACTATTAAGTATGTTTTGGATTGCTGGTGGTGTGTGTGGGTATCTGCTGTAGTGAGGAGTGTATTTGTGTACATTTGTGCATGTGTGCCGACATCATGTACAGGTCGTAAAGTGTGTTTCCTGTCTCCCTCCCACAGGTGCTGTGTTAGGGCTGGTTCACTGCAGCAGGGAAACTGATGTCACTGAGTCACATAGTGATAATGAAGATAGGGGTGTTGAGACACAGGTGTGTTTGCCAGGGTCTGTCGTTGGGCCACCAATCGACAGTACACAGCTGTCCACCCCATTCATGCATACAGTCATACTGCCAATACATCCATCACCAGTGCCCATAGCTGAGGGACAGCATACTGTTTGCATTGGCCAGGACAGTGTGGTATCCATGGCACATGCATCCCAACACAGTAGCCATACCCAGATGTCTGGAAGGGTACCACATAGGCAGATGTCCAGGGGTTCTCATAGGAGCACTGCTGCTCATCATGCCACTGGCAGATGTGCCACAGGTCTGACAATGACACGCATGTTCCAGGCTGTCATGGAGGCACAGGCATGTATGGAATGGTACACCAGACAGGGACTAAGGGCACAGAGGGTCCATAACACCGCTGTCATTGACAGTATCCCTGACCTAGCAGGTGTCATCCGATATTACACCGAGGTCACCGATAGACATTGGGGTGAGACATTAGATATTCTCTGCAATGTCATGTCCATGTGTCAGGACAGTGCAGGACAGTTGAGACGTGGATGTGGACGTATGCCAGCAACATCAGCAGCTGGCAGTCACCGCGGACGTCCCTCAAGCCACAGCCGCTCCCGTAGTGCCAGTACCAGCCCCAGCAATGTTGGGGGTGGGCTGTCCATAGAATGTCCTAGAAGACCACGTGCACGTGGCTCTGGACAGTCCCAGCAGGGACCTGTGTCCAATGTACATCCATCCACCTCTGGGGATAGTACCCAGTCTGGCTTAGTGCCTGATAGTGTCAGTAGCACACCTGCCAGGCACAGGTACTGTATCCATGGCCAGAGAAGGTGATCTGTAAAGCCTCGCAGGTACAGTCTGTGGCTGTCCCACAAATACCCGTATATGGCAGCCACATGGTGGAACTGTGTGCATGCAGACACACACATACTCCAGACACCTAGGGCTAACACATACCCACACACATTACAACAACATTGGCCCATTCCAGTATTCTTGCCCCACACACACACACACACACACACACACACACACACACACGTCAATTGGATGGCTCACTGTAGGCCTCTGGTGAACCAACAACACACACTGTGCATATAATGTAACCTGTGCCGCCTCCTGTCATCTGTAACAGTGATGCAGGAACAGGCTACCATGGTGCTGATGCACAGGGTGTCTATATAGCAGTATAGCAATATTAGCATGTTGTCAGCTGTAGAGTGTAATGATATGCTTGAAGGTGTAGCTGAGCAGCCATGATGCATTAAAGCTATGATTGTCATTGTAGTGTTGTTTACACCAGTGTTGGTTCCAATTGTGTATTATCCGGCCACGTGCCACTTGGCTGATGTGTGCAGTAGAGAGTGGACAGTATGTGTGGGATGTGTGTAGTACAGATTTGCAGGTGTACAGTTGTGAACATGGTGGAGGTGCACTGTCTGCATGTACGTGCAGAGTGGACACATGGGCAGGGTGACATGCTCTGTATTACACAGTAACACTCCATAGTTTCTATTGGTGGCCAGTATGCATTGTACTACACACATTCCGGAACCTGACTACACATGTGTGTTTGACATGGTTTGACACTGTGCTGTGGGTGATACTGTTACTGTCTGTCATTGTTTTGCATTCTGGTGGTATACATCACTTCAACAGCCTGACCATAACCAATCGTTAGATGATGTCTTGACAACCGACACACAGATGTAGGACACACAGCAACATTTGGATCCTTCAGCTACTATACAATGCCAGTAACCACTGGTATTCACCTGCACCCATTACTGAGACCACTCCTGTTTGCCATATAGCTCTCTTAGGTACAAGCAATCACAGTAGGGATATGTCCGTCCACGTCTGGTAATGCATAGTGTGGCCTATAATGAATTCTGCAGATGACACACAAATACTCCACAAGGGTATCATACCGACAGATGCCTGTTGTCAAACCCATGCTGTAAAGCTATAAGCCAAACTAAGCATAGTCATCCACCTTTAAGGAACATATTATCCCCACAGTACCACATAGTAGCCACCAGCATTATGAACAGGTACCGATGTGTACATGCATCCAAGTGTTATGTCATCTCTCCTTTGTTAATCACATTTCTAAAGGTATTTTGGAATCCCTTGGTGGATCACATAAGCAATAAGGGGTCTGCATGCATATCCACAGTTTGTTCTACACTTATGAATAGTAATCATGGACAGCCTTTGCTGTGTTTGAACAGGTCTGACATATACCTTTGCCATAGACCCTCACTCACACATTCCAATAGGAATCGTAATGACTTTGTGTGACACAGATGACCTAGGCCAGGGATCACTGCAGTGGCTGGCCTTGTCACAAGCATACAGATGTGACCTAAGGTCTGGGAAGCAGCAGCACAGTCTGGCAAGGATAACGGCTGTGTTCTTGGAGAAAGCAGGGTTCCCACACATGCAATCATTGAGGTAACATGTACAGATATGTATATGACACACAGCTAGCTCACATGTGCAATGCATACTGATATGTCATACAGTGGTAAAAGCAAAACCCACAACACATTGACCAACAGTGTCACACACATACACTCACCAAGTGCAGGATTCAAACCCCTACCTAACTACTTCATGATACTAGAGGAGTATGCATTAACACGACGCGCTATGCACATTACTGTCAGTTTTTTTTTTCCACAGGTATATTTGTAGGATGGTGACATCATCAGACTTGACAAAGGTTAGATTACCACTTTTGAGGTGTTTCACTACTCTCCTAAAAGGTTGTTCCTTCCCAAGGGGAACACACACACAGATGCCCGGTGCAGGATTCAAACTCCTACCTAACTACTTCATGATACTAGAGGAGTACACATTAACACGACGTGCTATACAGATTACTGGGAGTATTCTATTCCACAGGTATATTTGTAGGATGGTGACATCATCAGAACTGACAAAGGTTACATTACCACTTTTGAGGTGTTTCACTACTCTCCTAAAAGGTTGTTCCTTCCCAAGGGGAACACACACAAATACACACAGTTGCCCCGTGCAGGATTCAAACCCCTACGTAATGATACTAGAGGAGTACGCATTATCACAACACGCTAAACGGATTACTGGGAGTATTCTTTTCCACAGGTATATTTGTAGGATGGTGACATCATCAGAACTGACAAAGGTTACATTACCACTTTTGTGGTGTTTCACTACTCTCTTAAAAGGTTGTTCCTTCCCCAGGGGAACACACACACACAGTTGCCCAGTGCAGGATTCAAACCCCTACCTAACTACTTCATGATATTAGAGGAGTACGCATTAACACAACGCACTATACATATTACTGTGAGTTTTCTTTTTCACAGGTATATTTGTAGGATGATGACATCATCAGACTATACGAAGTGTGTTAAATTAGGTGACATTAGATGGCCTACATTGAAGGAATGTCTAAACACTTTGGTCATGTGATCATCAAAAGTAGGTTTACTATCTACCTGTATCCCCAGGGCCATAATTACTTTCTCCGTACATGCTGGATTACCACCTATGTGGTACTTTGTGTGCACTTTGTATTACCCAAAGGGGATGACTAGGGATGACTATGCATTCTTTGCCATTCAGCTTGAAGGCATTGTTTTGACACCTGGTATCTGTCTCTGTAAGACACTTCTGGAGGATGTCTCTGTCAGCTGTAGAGTCAGTTATAGACCACAGTTTCCACTCATCTGCAAATCTGTTCAGCCTTACACCTGCCATGCTTGCCTGTACCTCTGAGCAGTATTGACTGAACAGGTGGTGTTCCAGGACCAAGACCTGTGTGATGCCATTTGTGACTGGCTTAGAGTTGGACACGGCACCCACAACTATGAACATGTGTGTTTGATCTGTGAGCCAGTTGGCCACCCATCCTGTGACATAGCTGTTCATGTTCAAGCTGGTACACTTGTCCATGATGACGGAGTGGGGAATGGTGTGGTAAGCCCTTAGTGAGGTCCAGCTGGGCTGTGTGGACTACTTTCACCTCCATCTATGTTCATGGTAACTGTTTTAAATAAGTCATCTAGGTTTGAGAGCCAGGCTATGCCTTTAACAAGGTGAAGTTGTGTAGAGTCCAGTGTCTGGAGATCTCCAATGTCTCAGTGTATGGGTTCCATGACGATTTGCTCAATAGCTCTGTAGACCAGGCTAAGTACACATGTTGGGCAATGGTTTCCAGGTTCTGTTTTGGCACACCCTTTGTGGAGCTGGATGACTGTTAGTGTATGCCATTCTTTGGGTACATAGCCTGTGATATGCTTGAGTCTGGACAGTGAATGTAGGTGAGGGCGTAGTTCCTTGTGGGCCTAGTGTAAGATGCAGCCTGGGACAACTTACAGTCACTGATGCTATGTTCTTAGCCTTGGTGAGGGCTGTCTTTACCTGCATGTCCATGATGCCTGTGTCTCTGCATCCTTCTGTGATAGACACAGGCCCTTTTGGGGGTGATGGGGGTAGTTTACACTGCACTTGTCCCCCTGGGTGTGGGCAATGAAAGTTGGTTTGGTGTATGTCATTACTTTTTTCAGTAGCTGACAGCATATTTGGAAGTTGACACCTATATGTCTGATATAGGTACAGAAGGCTTTGTGGTTGTTATTCTTACATTCCTTGGCAATTTGTCTTTAGAAACTGTGCTTGGATTATTTTATGAGTGATCATTGTTTCATCCTAATAATGATCAGTGATGCCTTTCCTTTATTGAAGTTGGCTCTATCAGGTGTTAGTTTCCTCCTTCTGTTGTCTAGCTTATTTATGGGCATCGACCACCAGATTGTTTTCTTTTTTTGGAGGGGTGCATCTTGGTTTTATTTGTGATGTCTCGATCCATGCATCCCTGTAGATGCTCATAGGATGGACTTGTAAATGATTTGACAGATTGTATACCATTATCCTATAGCAAGAGGGCTTTGGAACTTTCCACTTTGGTCTTGGAAAGTGTGCATTTTGCTTTTGAAAATGTCTTCACAGTGGTTTAATTGACTGGGTGTGGGGGCGGGATGTGGATGTCCAGTGTGATTACTTAATGATCTCATATTACCAGCGAGGGGTTTATCTCTGTTGTGGAACACTGGTACCCCATGTTGGTGATGATCATGTCCAGTATGTTGTCACCCAGCTGTTCCAGGGTGTTAGAGTTTCTTAACTCTAGTACACATTGGGCAAAGGACGTTGTATACGAGTAATTCACCCATTCATTGTTTGGGTAGTTGTAATCTCCTCATATAATGGTGTTTGATAGGTCCTTTATATTTGCCATTCTTCTCCAGAATACTGACTGAGGTTCCTGAGACAAGGTACATGATCTGTAGCAAGCTACAATCTGATGGGCAGCTTTGCCCAATGTTAGTTGCACTTGCATGGTCTCCAAGGCCTCATGCTGTGGCAGTAACCTGGAGGTGTGGATATCTATAAGGTAAATGGCTACACCACTTCCTTTTGTATTTCACTAGTGGTCTTGGGTCCAAAGGTCAGGGTGATTGTGAGTGTTTTACATGGATCATATCCAACAGCTGCATGTTTGACATAGCTTTGGATGTTACGCAGAGAACACCTCTGAGTAGGCGATATGCAAGGGAGTATGGCTGGAGCATTTTGCGATGGTTTGTGTATGACATGTATTTCAGGCCACTAATGCTCTTTGTGAGGTATTGCTGCTGGCTTTCCAGTTGTTGTAGTTGTCTTGTGAGGTATATAGCAACACTGGCATTGTACTCTTTTGTAGTTCTAGTGAGTGGTGAGTAGAGGGGAACAATGTCTTCTTTTCTTCTGCATGAGACACATTTTGTGATGAGGTGTGCCACATAAGAGGGTTTCCTGACTACTGTGGGTATGTGCTTATCACAGTTCTATCCACTGTCCACCCATGACCCAGAGTCTCTTGTCACACTTGAAGTGTGAGGTATACTACCACCTATGTTGTAGTTCTTGGCTACAGAGATTTTAACAAAGGTGATGATAATGCACCTTTTGGCATTGAGCTACAGCCCATGGCTTGGACAACAGCCATCTGTCTCATTGAGGACCTTTTGTAGGATGTCCACATCTTCAGTGTTTACAATGATGGCTCCTAGTTTGCAGTCCTCTGGAAATGTCAGTAGCCACAGAACTTCCATGTTAATGTTTACTTCAGGGAAGTAGATACTACACAGCCTGGGAAGTTATCTAGTCCCATGACTGCTGTGATACTGGCTTCAGAGGGTGTTTTTTCCCTGTGCAGCCGTGATGTCTGCAACTTTGCAGTCTTCCATTATAGACATGTGCTCTTTCATGGGTGAGAGTGGGGTAAAGTTAACACTGATCCTATCTGCCAGGATGTTGGCAATATCAGTTGGCTCTGTACATTTAGTGCCATTGAGCTGTAACTCAGAACAGACCTGAGTGTAACCATGACATGGACCTGTCTGTTGGGCGGAGATCTCCTGCGTAGACAGTATGCAACTGAGTACAGCTTGAGTTACATTCATTCTTGTTGCATGGGGCAACTATTTGAGGCCAGTAATCCTCTTGTTAAGGTTCTTCATTGTTCTTTCTAGTTGCTGAACATGCCTAGTCAGATTCCTTGCAAGTGTGTTGTGGCAGTCTCTGACAGGTCTGATGACTGCTGAGTAGTGGCAACCTCCTTTGACCTACATGTACAGACCTTGGCAGTTTGTGTGTACACATAGCATTATTTTCAGACCACTTTGTGAGTGTGTTTCTGGAAGTAGAGATGACTATACACATTTGTCCATAGATCCCTTATCACATTCGTATTTAGCCTAAGTGTGTGAGCATGCCCAGTATGACCTTTCAGTGTGATGCAGAATGAAATCCACTACATTGGAGTGTGTGAGCACGCACAGTATACACATTTATACCATATGTGTATGGTAAATCAAGGTGTATTTTTACAGCAGGGCTCACCTTTGTGTCATAGATCAACAGGGATCATGCTGTGCCTGCAGGGCTTCCATGAGACACTTTGCATAGACCTATCAACATTTCTACATACAAGGGGGACAGCTATTCTTTGTACATTTCTAACCATGGGTACACCGGATTGTTACTGTGGGTGTACATAGGATGTGGGTTTCACCTGACACTTATACACATTTGCTGTGCCTGCAGTGCTATGTACAGGACACCATTACAGTCTGTACTGTTGCCTATCATTCTGGCTTGAGGCATACTAGTGTACTACAGGTCTTAGTGTCCATTGCAACATATATTAGCTTGTGACTTAATAGCCTACACAACCCACATCACAACGCCTGGCCTGATGTTCTCTGTCTGCATAGGCATGTGGGTGAGGTTACCCATTTGCCTCATTAGGGGCATGATACAGCATTGCTTTGTGTTTGCATTAGTGTACAATTGTCCTGCTGTGTCTGTACCACTGTAATGCTATCATGGCTTAGTGGTTCAGTACTGTGATACAGTATCCTGGGTTCAAGCCCTGTCACTGCTTTTTATTTTCATGCTGGCCAGACCAGACTGCTTAAGGTACAGTAAAGCAGATATGAGCATGTTTAACTGACTTTACTCAACTTTGGCCGACCTTGGCCAACATTGCACGAGCAATTTTGTTTACATATACTAGATATTGGTAAAAGCTGCTAAGCACTGCTTTATATTGCTTAAAACATGGCAATCATGCCTCAGGTGGTGCTGCAGGGCTGCCTATGTTGGATGCACATACTACACTCCCTATACATGTTTGGAAACAGGTAGTGTCAAGTTAGGCATCCCTTTTTTTTTATGTGCGAGTCAGTGAGATGTATAATTTCCAGGGTTCCTACTGTGCCAGTGTATGTGCTATGCGTTGCCTCTGCCAAGGAGAAGGCATACTGGGCATGCCTCCTTCTGCCTACTGGGGGAGGCTCAGGTTGTTCCTCCTCCGAGTCATGCTGTGCCTGTGCAGGCCTTGGCAATGGTGGGGGGCTGTTTGGCCCTGCCCCATGCTGTTCCTGCTGCAGCTATTTTCGCAGGATCATATTGTGTAGCATGGCACATACCATAACAATTTGGGTACATGTAGTTGGTGAGTACTGCAAGGCTCCACCAGATGTGTCCAAGCACCAGAACCATGACTTGAGCATCCCAAACACACACTCGATTACATTTCGTGTTTGTGCGTGTGCCTCATTATGGAGTTCTTGTTCAGGTGTGTGTGCATTTCTGATGGGTGTCATCAGTCACGGCTCCATTGTGTATCCAGCATCCCTCACTAGGTGACCGTCAGGGATGTCCCCATTTGTAAATGTCTGGTACAGCTGTGACAGATGCCAGATATGGGAATCGTGGTAGCTTCCAGGGCAGCCAGCACACACATTCAGTATTATGCCCTGGGCATCGCACACGACCTGGCAGTTGATGGAGTGGAAGCCCCTGCGGTTGATGTAGGCCCTACCCCGCTCACCAGCTGGTGCTTTGATGTGTATGTGCGTGCAGTCAATTGCACCCACTACCTCAGGGTATTCCGCTATTTGTTGGAAGAGACGCATATTGCTGGCCAATACCTCACAGGAATTGGGGAAATATACATGATCACCGACATGTGCTGACATGGCATTCAGGAACTGGTGGAGTACCCTTGATGCTGATGCCTGTGAAATCCTCATCATATCACCAGTTGGTCTCTGGAAGGTACCTGTTGCTAGTATTCTTAGGCCAACACATACCTTGGTTTCCACTGGGATGGGTTCCCCTCTGTTGGTTCTGTGTGTGAGGTGTGGCCTGCACAGCTCAACAATTTGCTGCAGGAGCTCTCTGTCCACTCTATAGTGCTCCACTATCTCCAGCTCATGTAGCCCCTGGTAGGTTACCCTGGGTCTGTACACTCTTCTCCGTCTCCTCACTGTGGGTTGCTCAGCAGCATTCGCAATGGCACTACCCTCAGCATCTTGCACATGTTGCCTTATAACAGCAATGGCAGCCCCTAACATTTTTATGTCTCAGTTTCAGCTTTTTAAGTTTTCACTTCTCTTTGTTGACTGCAGTGTTGCAGTGTTTCTGAGAAAAACATGGGAGGATGTTGTTTGCAGAGTTTTAGGTGCTGGGCTGGGCTGGGCTAGTGTACTGCCTGTGTAATTGGCTGAGTCTGATTGATTTCACCTGACAGCTCTGCTAGTTTTCCTTGGTTAACTTCTTACTACTTCCTTTTCCCATTTCTGTTTCCACAGGGGGCAGTGCCGCGCAAACAAGTGCAAACATGCTCACACGCATGCACACAGGCTTACACAGGCTTACACGGGCTTAGGCGGGTGCACATTCGTGTATACTAGCTTAGATGAGCTTACACAGGCTTACACAGGGACACACCCACGCACACAGGCTTAGACGGGTTTACGCGTGCACACAGTGTAAGCAGCTTTGCAAGAAAATTTAGTGATAGCCACGGCGTACACCTTCAGTTTTTTGATTTCAGTTTAGACACACCTCTTTTAGTCCTGAGTAACTCACAGCAACCACATGCCACTCTGCTCCAATAAGCTTACAGTCTTTTTCATACATACCCCCTCATGATGTCACCCATCTCCTACTCTGTTTACTCCCCTTTTCCTACTCTTACACTCTAGGGACATGGTTCACATAGCAGGAAATATTGGGATTCACTATCCTTATCCTCATTTGCATAGGATTGCCTACTAATGCTTAGTTACATCTCTCAGGCTGAGCTTCCCCCCTGCAACCTCTACTCAGTAGCCATGTTGTCTTCAGCCTGCCATTCACTTGCATGGAAAATTAATATTTTGAATAAAATCCCTATCTGTGGCTTTTATTTTTTGGTTTTCTGGTTTTTAGAGTGCAGCACATTTGTGCGGCGCTGCGCTACGCTTAAACATCGGAGATCGGGGTAAAAAATTTTTTTTTTTATTTTGCAGCGGAAAAAATGCCATTGGCCATATATTTGGCTATTGGCATGCTTCCTCAACTGCATGCATCCTTTATTTGGAGCTGTCACGGCTCCATTTTGCTATTTGCAGAACGGTACTCAGTTGACAACTATATTTCTGCAAATAACATTACTCTTACTCGGACAGGTTAGTGTTTCCTGGATTGCAAATTTACCTCATTTGCATAGCTTTCAGCAGCAAATGAGGTAATTTGCATAACATAACCCTGTCCGTATAAGAGTCATTTTAGGAGCTCTCTTGCATGCCCCTGCCAGCTGTTCCTGGATTGCTTGGCAGACGTGTTGGCTGCATGGAGTCCTACTCTAGTCTTAGACTCCGTGTAAGCCTTCGTGAATCCGGCCCACTCTGTTTACTGTGACTTATAAATTTTGATTTAAGACCTAGAGCCTAAAGAATGCTACTAGTTTGTGCTGAAGAGTTTGCCATTTATACGTTTTTCATAACCCCAATGGTTTTAGAGATATGAACATTTGTTTGAAATTTAAGGACATAATTTGATTCTTGTCAAAAGGCTTAGGCTCTGCCCATTGGAAGTTGCAGTGCAAACTTCATGAGCTGCATTGGAGTGAATGAGTTAACCACACATGATTCTATGACACCCCTGACAATGAATATATGTGTCCATTGAGCTTGCATGGTCACCAAATATCCTCATATGAGGTAATACCTTTGCAGTGTCAAATCTTAGGTTCTGACTGTAACATCCATTCACTAGATAATCCCCAACCAGGATAGAAACAAACTTAGTCATCTGTTTAAAATTGGTTGTAAATATATTGCATACCTATGGAAACATTCAAGCTCCCCACAGTTTCACAGTGGAAGGATAGAGTGATTAAACAGATTCAAAAAGAGCAACAGAGATGAGATCTACTGAGATCAAGATTGCTCACTATTGCTTGATGGCGTCCCTGATTCTTAATACAGTGGGAGATGATTAACAACGGAGTGGTTGAGTCCAATACTTTAGGTTCTGTAAAAGAACCAAACTATTTTTCTTTAAGATGGTGTCGGGAATGTTAGCAGATGGTTAATGATAATGTAAGCCATCTATGTATAAGAAAGGATGGGATCTCTTTATAACCACATGCAGCATATGTTAGTCATGTGTCTCAGAAACCACACCCATAATTTTAATATTGCTACAGACTGTGCATATAAGTGGTTAAATGCTGTGGTTCTGCTGATTTTATCCTGGTCTCTAAAGCACATCATGAGAGAATTATGATGAGGGTTGTTGTATGTATTTAGAGTGCAATTTGAAATTTTGTTGTGTTAAAAAAATAAGGCTTTAACTGGACCAGAACAAAGAAGACAATCATTTGGATTTGGCGAACTGTTTCTCTACTTCTTTTGTCAAAAAAAGGATTTGCTTATCTGTTTGGTTTCTTTATTACCAGATTGGATACTGATGAAGGATACTAGAGATCAAATATGTTACTTAGTTTATGATTATCATTTTGAACTGATATGTAAAGTTGAAAGTAATGCTGTGTATATTCTTTGTAATGAAAGGCTATGTTGGATAGCCTTCCCATTTGGTCATCTTCTCCCTTCTGAGTACTTATTACCCTTTCCTAACCCCCACCCATCATAGTTTTTTTTTTTTTGGTAATATGAATGTATAGTGTGTTAAAAAGAGATAATGATATTAAGTAGTATGTGCAGGTTGCATTTTCATATGTAGTAATAAAAGTACTGAGTCAGATTAAAAAAATAAAATAGAAATTAGTGGTCATTTCCATTATAAAGCTCCAGCTTGGTTGTAATGCGAAGAGTTTAAATATTATATTGAAGTAATAAATTAAGAAAATATCTGAATTCAAGGCAGTAGTAACGTTGACATTATAGAGTTCTAGCATTGACAATAGTGGAATGGAAGGCAGAGCTTATGTGAGCAGGTTGTTTAAATGTTCTTGACTGATCAGGATACAGCAGGATAGAATATCTCTAAGGATATGCAAAAGTACAAGTTTAGCATTGAGAACCTTACTTCATAGTTTTTACTTCATAAGTTACAGTTTAGCAAAAATAAATAAATAAATAAATAAATAAATAAATAAAATGTGGAAGATCCTGCTGTCTGGGTTATTTGTGCCCTCTTCGGATGCACATTTTGATGTAATATACCAAATATGTGAAAGCACTCACACCCCACCCTGCCATTTCCTTTTAGACACTCAGCTTGAATTTTGGTCTTTGATGTTATTTGTGATATTCTGTGTTCACATACCTAGTAAATACACTAAAACACAGTATTTGTTTGGCCATCAAATCAGAAGCCAAGATACACACCAGTAGTGCCTCTACTGCCTTGAGGAGAGCCATAGCAATGATAACTTCTGCAGGTATTTGTGTTTCAGCCCTGTTCCTCATATATGCTATTGGGAGAAGTTCTAGCCTATCTAATGATTGAGAAGATGGTAACCAATGGCAGCTTCTCAGGCAGTGTCTGACGAAAATGTTCAACACCCAACACAGAAACAGGTTGGACAATAGTCACAAAGATGAACTGTCAGAAGCTTCCAGGTAGCAGCCTAGCCCTCCATCAGGGAGGCCTTGTATTAAACAACTCCCCCACATATATGCATGTGCTTAGTTCATCCACAGCTAGTGAGAATTAGACCCATGGCAGCTGTTCTCTTCTGCAGAAGAGGAGAAGACCAGAGGCATACCACTCAACCTGAAGATATCAAAAATAGGAACAATGACCCTTGAAACATAGAAACATTCAACTAAAAATCTGGACATCTAATTGGCATAACATTTGAACACCAAACAGTACATACATTTTCCTTCTTCCAGTAGGAATATGAGATGCTACTCATGTTTAAAAACAGCAACAAATGTTATGGAAAATATAAGTGCGTTTTCAAAGAGACAGTGTAAAATCTATAAGCTTTAATGAACTTTAGCATAAATTTCTACCAGACATGGTCATATGTAGTGTGGTTTTCTCTGTAATAGACACCTTCAACAGTCGCAGGTGATGGTGATTCAGAAAATTGTGTGAAGGAATAAATCAAGCCTAAAGATAGAGATATTCCTCCAACAATATGGACATCCTGTGCATGGGTAAATCAGGCCTGAAAATAGGAATGTTCTTCCAAAATGGAAACAGTTAAAAGGTCTTGATGGTATGTCTCTGCCTCCCACTTGGTAGTGCATTACATTTTACCTGGACCACCCAACCTCCAGTCCATTGGCTGGAGCTTGAAACCAACAAGTGTGATTCCCAGGAAGAAGTTACTTGAGTTATTCAGCTTGTAGAGTTCCAGAATTAACTGCAGAGGTCTACATTGCTTGAACTTCCTCCAACATCTATTTGAGCTAGCTGGTCCTGGATGAAGTTCATCCATTGAGTTTGCTGGTATTAATAAAGATGAGCATAGTGAATATGTTGCTGATAAAAAAAGTAGCACCGCTGGAATAGGGGATGATAACAGGAGATGGGATGCAAAGTGCTAATGAATGTATTTTATTATTTTATACATTTGTTATGGTTGACCTTGCCTGAACAATTAGAAGTAAAAAAGAGTGTCATGCAGCTTTGGACAAAAGATATGGAATTACATTGGATGTGGCTGTAGATGAATTAATGTAACAAGTAAGCAATGGATGAACAAGGCAGAAGCCAAGCAGAGAAATGCAGCTGCTGTAGCAATGAGGCACAATCACTGATTCTTCCAGTAAACAAAATACTCCAAAAGGAAAATGCAGACATCAAGGCAGGAAAAACACAGTCACAAAGTCCTCCAGTAGTAAAAAACAATCCAGGATATTTATTGTAACAAAAGGTAAGCGCTTTCGCAGTTAAGCTTCATCAGACCAAATACAAAAAGCTAAAATGCACTCCATTTAAACACATAGTAATAAAGCATCATCCAATCATAAAAGTACATGAATTAAAATGCACATCAATTAAAGTGAAACAGTTAAAGCTGAAAGACCACATTTCTTGCAAATACTGCACAAGCAGAATGCAAAAAATATAAATGGAAATAAAAACATAAAACAAAAAAATTTAATTGATGTACTTTTATGATTGGGTGATGCTTTATTACTGTGTGTTTAAATGGAGTGCATTTTAGCTTTTTGTATTTGGTCTGATGAAGCTTAAAAGCTTACCTTTTGTTACAATAAATATCCTGGATTGTTTTTTTACTACTGGAGGACTTTGTGACTGTGTTTTTCCTGCCTTGATGTCTGCATTTTCCTTTTGGAGTATTTTGTTTACTGGAAGAATCAGTGATTGTGCCTGATTGTGCCTCATTGCTACAGCAGCTGCATTTCTCTGCTTGGCTTCTGTCTGGTTCATCCATTGCTTACTTGTTACATTATTTCAGTTATTTATATATTTTAAGCAACAGAGTATTTATCCCTTGGTCTGCACTTTTTTTGTTTTGTTTTTGTAGATGAATTAATACATGTTTCTTCTATTTTGATCAGACATTTTGATAATGCTGAAGATGGTAGTTGTGAATTGAAGAGAATAATATGATGACATTTCACAGTTGAAGCATAGGTATAGTGAAATAGGAAGTAAAACTATGAAAACTATGGTCGAATGATGTATATTTAATAACAACTGATTTGAACATAAGTCATATAGGTAGAATTTATGATTGGCTAGAGTTTTGGAAGGAAAAGAAGGTACTCATCTTTATGATTCCTCTGAAAACCAGAATAAGTACATTGGATAATATGGACTGAGAAGGCACATAGGTTGCCAACGTCTTTTTTTAAATTTAAGTTTGAGAAATTAGACTTGCTTCAGTCTTTGATGTTCATCCAAGAATGCTTTTCTCAGCATCTGCAAAGTATCCAAAGCTACCTCCTTCTGCAGTTCTTTTAGAGTTACCTGTATTGGTAATATACTTAAGTATGCTTGAAAATTATTATTTTTTAATTGTTATTCCTCACATTGCTTCTACTATTATTGGAATATCTGAGTATCTTTATTCCATATTGCTCTAGTTTCAGCTTCCATATCAGAGTAATTTGTGGTCTTATATCTCACACACAGGCAATTGTAATTGCTAAGTATAGCTACTTAAGTTTTAACCATTTCAATAAATATCACTACTTTTGTCCTTTTTTGCTAAAATATCTGATTTTCTTGCTTCTGTTTTTTAACTGTTGGTATTGGATGATCTTATGTGAGCAGTACAGTTTCATCCTTTTTCATCTTCAGTAATTCTTTGTGGTTCAGGTTTCCAGTGCTTCTCAGCTACCTGTGTTATAGCATTTGAAGTATCTGAAATGTCATAATCTTGCAACATTATTGTGACTTTCAGTTTACAGACTTTCATCCACAAATATATCGCAAGAAGCAATGAGATTTGGATTTGCATGTAGTTTTTGTAATTCATAACCTGCATTTGTCTGTCTCCCACTTTTTATAGGTTTTTTAAACTAGAGTTTAGTAATCACTATCATGAGCTGCATTATTACCTTTTCTCTCCTTTTTGTTTAAATTTACTGCTCCTTAATCATTCATGCATCAAAGCCTGATCAACACATGTTGCTCCAGTATTTCTTTATACTTCCTTCTATAATTGTAGGCTTTTTAGGTTTTCCTTTTTTTTCTTCTATTCATGTTTTATATTCTTTCTTTTGTGTTTGGCACTTCCAGATGCAATTTTTTGTGTCCACTTCTGGTTTAATTTCCATACCCACTTCTTTCTGAAATGCTTCTGTTAGTCTTGGTAAAGTTGCCATCTTAGACTTGATTTCTTCACAGTTTAGAACTTTCTTAGTGGGTGGATATGATGATATCAGCAAGTATCTATGTAGTCCCATGATTTTAGACCAATACATATAGTCAATTTCAAGGAGGCTCATACCTTCTTTAGACCAAGAGTGTATAATCTTGCCAAGTACTGTTTTTAAATATATATTATTTGTTAAGCATGAATCACTTTTATTATTTTCCTGGCCAAACGTATCCAACACTTTGTGGGGCCAATCAGTCATGCCATATCTATATGATAGAACAGGAAGAGTAAGGTAAATGTCAATATTAGTTTTAGTTTTCTAAAATATTACAAAGCTTTGTCCCATCTATTCATGCTGCATTGCTGACCCTTCCTGTCTTCCTACATATTTATAAAGGCTCTTTTGCTCAGATTCTTTTATATCACATTCCTTTTCCTAAGTTATCTTGATGATTCATTTTCCCTGCTATAAATGTTCCTTTTGCTCATTTATCAATGCTAAATATCATTCTTAGATCACAGCTGAAAAGTAAGGTAGATTTCAATATTAAAACTCACATATACTCGACTAGTTTCAAGGTAGATTTCAATATTAGTTTTAGTTTTCTAACATATTTCTTACAAAGCTTTGTTGTCATTTGTTCATAATGTATTGCTGACCATTCCTCTCTTCCTAAGTATTTATAAAGTCTCTCTTGTTTAAATTCTTTTACATCACATTTCATTTCCAAGTTTTTTTTAGAATATTTTATAAATTTTAACAAATAAACAATTTAAATATATATGGAAATAAAACATATCAAATAAACAAATTAAATAAAAAAAACACAAATAAATAAACTATTTACAAAGGTGTCTTCTATATGTCCAAAACTTAAAATTTTCCTGAAAGTGTCTTTGTTTCATTAGATTTGTGATTGTTTGTCAGTTCTTGGAATTTCATCCAGATTTAATGAGTGGTGAGTCTTGTTGTTCTCATCTTGGTTGTTAGAAGTTCTAAATGACAAACTTTGGCTATAGTATTTATGAATACTTTAATTTCTAGTGTCAATTTATTTTTCCAATTCCTGGTGATTATCTTCCTCGCAATTGATAAGATACTCCATAAAAGTGGATAATTAACTTTCTTTACACAATCAGGTATTGGTGCATTAAATAAAATTAATGATTTAGTTAAAATGAATAAATCATTAAATAAGGCCTGTAAAGACATTAATTTTATCCCAAAATGGTTTAATAACTTTACAATCAAAAATCATATGTTGCCAATCTGCTTTTATATTTGTCTTACAGCTCCAGCAGTCTACTTTTTCTTATACAATAATTCTATTCTATGTGGAGTTATGTTTTATGTATAAATTCCCATGCAAACAATCTCCACTTTATAAATGATGTAGTGCATTTTGAGGATGGCAACATTTTTTTTATCTTTATCACTTGGATAAAGGTTTATAGCTTTAAAATAATCCCAGTAACTTTTGTTGAGATATTCTGCTGTATTTTAACTATTTTATATATTTTGGATCACAACAATTTTTCCAAAACTTGTGTCAAAATAATTAAAAAATCAATGAACTTTGGTATGTCATTTTTATTGATGTTTGCATTAAACTAATTATGTTTTCAATTGATTGCCTACACATTTGAATATCTAACCACATTTCATTACTTAGATTAAATTTAGCAGGTATATATTGAACAGTTTGTAATTTTTCTCCATCTATTAACTGGTACCAATATAACAAGCTATTCTTCTTAAACTTATTCACTATATATATCTAATATATATATATATATATATATATATATATATATATATATATATATATATATATATTAATTAAAAGAATAGATATTGTTTTGAATGTATGCTACAGAGAATAATAAAAAAATTCATGCCTTATACCTTGGGATTTTATAAATAAAGTTTCTTAAAGTAGTTAACATTAAATAAACATAATTAATTATACTATTTCTAGTTTCTAGTAAATAATCTTTTAGTATCCAAAGAATATTGTTATTTATAATTATATCTTGCTGTGAGTATATCTGATTTGTTTCTGTACAAATGCTTTCTAATATTTCTTTCCATTTAACATTGTAAGTTTTATTCAGCCAAAATATATTGTTTTTATTATTGTTGATAAGGAACATAGTTCTATATCTGGCATACCTATTCCTCCCATTGACCAGTCTCTTGTTTGATGATTGCATCCCAATCTAGATTTGTTGGGATACCAAAGAAAATTAAGAATTTATGATTTAATTTTTTTATATACTTTTTATGGAGGGGGGAGTGAAATAGATTGTATTATATATAACATTTTTGGTAACATAACCATTTTTATTAGAGAAAGTCACTCTTCCATGGAGAAAGATAACTTATTCAATTTATTAATATGATTATTAGTGATTGTTATGATATTTTATAGGTTTCTTCTGTTGTATTCTTAATATTCCTTGTTATCATTATTCCTAAATATGTAATTTTTATCTCCCACTATATAGTTGGAAAATATTTATTCTATATCATTAAGGTTAGTATTTATCAGTAATTGTTTTTCATTAAGAGTAAGTCCAGATTTTTTTTTAAAAGTTCCATTGCATTGAATACTGCTTTAAGAGAATGTTTATTGTCATTTACAGTCAGAAGAATATCATCAGCAAATAATATTTTAGAATTTAATTTATTTGTATGCCTTTAATATCTGTTCTTGATCTTATGTAATTTGCAAATGTTTCCATAATTAAAGTAAATTATAGTGGTGATAATGGACAACCATACATAGTTCCTTTGGTAATTGATATTGCATCTGATAAATGTGCACCTATTTTTATGTAAGCAAAGGAGTTCTCATAAAGTAAATTAGTAAGTTGTGTGAAGCAATTTCAGAAGTTGTAGTCCTCTAATACCATTAATAAATGTTTCCAATCAACAGAGTCAGAAGCACTGTTTTTTTCTAAATTCATCAATATTAAATTATTATATCAGCCTGCTGTTCCACATTGAATAGAAGAGGCTCCACATTGTGATTTTTGATTGGCTCGTATACCAGCATACGAGCCAATCAAAAATTGCAAAGCATATCTCAAGCAAATGGAACATGCACTTAACCGGCATCTACCAATCCCCATGGGTTTCGGTTAAGTGAGACTTTACTGTATCCAGTTTGGTCATTATTAATCATAAATGATAGAATTTGTTGAATTCTTGTAGCATGAATAGCCATGAATATTTTATAATCAATATTCAAGAGTGAAATTGACCTACATGAGGAACACTCAGCAGGGTTTTTATCTGCCTTTAGACTTGGGGAGATAAGCATGTACTTCCATGATGGAAGAACTCTTTGTAAATCTTTTACTGTTTAAAAAAAAAACTTTATGTAAAATGTTAAAGATACTTCTTTAGGTAATACTTTATACATTTTTGGTATTATACCATCATTACCCAGTGCTTTATTAGGTTTTAATTTATTTATTTGATTTTTAAGTTCAGACATTAATATGGGTTTATTTATTAATTCCTTTTGAACTTCTGTCAATTTATTTTTAAAAGGTTTTTAATGAAAATTTTAATTAATTCCTGTAAATTTAATGTTGGATATTTTTTGATTTTAGTAAAATGGGTTCTAAATAATTAAAAAAAATCATCTATTTCAGTAACCTTTCTCTTACCCTCAGAAGAATATAACTCTGTAATATAGTTAGATTTAATAAGCATTTTTGTATGCATGTATTTTGGATTTATAGAATAAATAATTAATTTAACCCTCTCTAAATTTGTCATAGTTTTATGATCTAACATTTCCAAATATTTATTTCTTAATGCATTGATTTATTTTATCTTGTTTTCCTGTGACTCTATCAATTTTTTTTAAAGTATACCAACTTATAATTTTGCCATTTAAATATGCTTTTAGAGCACCCCATACATAAATTTCAGATGAATCTTCTCTATAATCAGTTTCAATAAAGGTTTAGATTTCTTTATTTATAAATTATTTAAAATCCTCTAGATTAGTTATATAGGCTGGTATTCTTTTAATTGAAATATTATTGTTAGTATTAATTACAATTTCAGATGTTATGGCATTGTGATCTGAGATTGGACATGATACTACTTTTACTTTATTTAATCTAGATATTAAGTTATTTGAAACATATACTCTATTAGTTCTTGACTAATTTATGTATTTGTGAATAGTGAGTATAATAAAGTGAATTTGGATCAGAATATTCATGAAGATCTCTAATTTGAAATGGTTCTATGAAATTTATTATTACTTTTGCTGAAGCTGACATTCTTCATTTCCTAGTGGTATTAGTAATTTTTAAAATACAGTTAAAATCCCCCACCAATATGACACTACCTTTTGAGAGTTGTATTATCTGCTCTAGTTAATACTTAACTGTTTTAACACCTCTACTAAGTATCCAGTACATGTTAATAAGGGTATTATATTGTTAATAATTTCTATTGTTATTGAAAAAACATTCCTTTATCATCATTGTATGTATGTAAAATATTAGGTGTATGTATAGAATTTTTTCATAATATCACTACCCCTCTTTTTGACTATATTGGGAACTACTTACAACAATATAATACTTAGATTCAATTCTATGTATATCTTCCTGTAATAAATGTGTTTCTTGTAAAAAAAAAAATCTGTGAAACAAGAAAAATACAGATATTTAATTAAATTACTTCTTTTGCAACTATTATTTAAATCATTAACATTACTAGAGTTACATTTTAAATGTGTCATAGTATAAATGTAATAAAATATTAATGTAATTATAACTTCCAGTTGTAATATTATTAGCAAACCAATCATAGAAAACTAATACTGCTTATTACGTCCTCTTCTACAGTTAATAATAAAGAGTATAGCAGACAGCAATACATAAATAAATTAAATAAATAAATAAATCAATACATACATAAATAAAATGTTATATAAAAAATGAAACATGCGGTATATTTCTTTTAGCCTTATTTCCCATCATAGAGTCTAAAGCTCCTAGCTTGCAAAGTAAAACCATCCAAGCTACCCCACCCACCAACATAAGCAGTTTCAATACATCTCTGATATTTTAGAAAAAATACTAATACGTTATATATTTTAACATCACACAATGAAAAAAGCTATAGGTATTTTAAGTATATAATACTTGAAAATAAAGCCATATAAATATTAAGAATATTAATTCTAATCTTATTGACTTCTAAACTCTTATAGTGTGAATTGCAACATAAATGTAAACATTTCACATTTTTATTTGAAGAAATGTATTTATTTATTTTATTTATTTACAATTTGATTACCGGGGAAGTCCAGTGGGCTGAATTCACCCATTTTCAATGGAGGCCCGGGGAGAAAAGCTCCAAGATGCATTATACAATTTTGATACAAATGACAGTTAATATTAAAGATCTTATGAGAATAGTTACTCATAAATGCATTCAATATCATGCATAGTTAAATTAATTAAGAATGAAGGTAGGTATCACACAGTTTAATTTGAGGAAAACAGATATGTGTTAGGTGTGGAAACAGTTTACATACAAACCTTTTAAGAAAATGTAAATACACTTTATATACACACATCAAAAGCAGAATGCTATTTACAATATTTACAAGGTTGGGCTGTGTGAGGGTAGCTGTAGGAGGTGAGAGCTTAGAGAGAAGCTGTAGAAATTGTTGAGAGCTTTAATAGGCTCATAGAAAAATAACTATGAGCATTGTAGAGCTTGGAAACCAGAGCGAAAACCCCCTTGGATTAGGTTGGGTGAAGGCAGGTACATTTCCATTTAGTGGACAGGTGTTTGAATAGTTGGGTTTTGAAGTTTTCTGAGTTTGGTATGGTTCTTAGTGTGGAGGGAAGGGAATTCAATTTTTGCCTAGTGAGAAAGATAGGAGAAGTTGGCCAGCAGGACATTTAGGTTTATGGATAGTAATTAAGTTCTGATTTTCAGATCTGAGAGCTCTGTTGGGTGTATAAGGGGGAAGGATGTTAGTTAGAGTGGGACATTTTGTTGGGTGAAATATGAGTCTATGTGCAGTAGTGAGTTTGAGATAGTCTAGGTAGTTTGGGAGTTCAAGCCAATTCAGGGATTGTAGGGTTAGGCAGTGATGGGTGGTATTTTTAGATTTAGAGGCAAATTTAGAGATTTTGTTGTAGTAGTTTTCTAGTTTAGATGTAATAGAGGAGGACAGGTTGGTTAGGAGAGGGGCTCTGTATAATAAGGAAGGAAGAAGATAAGTCAAGGCCAGAGTTTGGCTGGTAGAGTTGGAGAGAAAGCAATTATTCCTATACAGCATACCTAGCTTTTGGTGGGTTTTCTTACTATTTTGTTGAATATGAATATCAAACTTGAGGTGTTCATCTACAGTAATGCCAAGTAGTTTGTCAGAGGGGACTACTTCTATAGGTGAGTTGGTTTGACTATAGACTTTGAAGTTGTTTTTTTCGTAGGAGAGGGTCTTTGTGGGAGGGAATAGTAGAATCTTTGATTTATTTGCATTGAGAGAGAGGTGGTTTTGGCGCATCCAGTTTTCAGTTGTTGAGAAGGCAGTTTGGGTTTTAGTCAGCAATTCAGAGAGGTTTGAAGCAGAGCAGACTAAGGTTGAATTGTCTGCATATAGAATGATTTTAGCATCAGGAATAGCAGTGTGAAAGTTATTGATGAAGATGTTAAAAAGTATTGGCCCAAGGATGGATTCCTCTGGTATGCCAGTTGGGATAGGTAGGAAGGAAGAGATGGAGTTCTTCCATTTGACTGCCTGTGAACTGTCTGATAAATAGCTGGAGAACCAGGATAAAGCATTATGTGAGAAATTAAGGTTTGAGAGATGACAGAGAGGGTACTTGTGGGAAAAAGTATCAAAGGCTTTAGACAGATTGAGTAAAACAGTAGAAACTAAGTGGCCTGAATCTCGGGCTTGATTGACAGTTTCTAGGAAAGAGAGTAGAGCGGTTATTGTGCTATGGCCTGGATGGAAGCCATGCTGGGTAGGAGTGAGAAGATTGTTTTGGGTCAGGAAAGGCATAAGTTGGAGGTGGATGCATTTTTCTAGGATTTTGGAAATTGGTGAGAGCAAAGCAATGGGGCGAAAGTTTGAGATGCTGGTATTTTTGCCTCCTTTATGAAGAGGACAAATATAAGGTTCATAGGTTCATAGGTTCATACTAGGCTATCTGCCCGAGGGCATTTACAAGCCTAGCCCATAGTTTTCCCTTTAGTATGGGGAACTATACCCATTATTTTGCTGTGCCTCTGTTGAGCAGTGACACTGAGGTAATCCCTGGGGTATATCTGCGATCTCCCATCCATTGGTCAAGATTTCTCTTGAACAAGGCCAGTGCTCTGCCTCACATGTACCGGGATTTTGTTCCACAGCATAGGGAGTCTTTGGGTGATGAATCTATCCCTCCAGCACGTCCTATTAATAGCCGTGTCGAGGTTTAAGTCTCCCGCCCTTGTGGCTGGATCTAGATTTTTGAGGTGAAGCATATTCATCAAATCTGGGTTTGACATGGCCTTGTATGTTAGGCAAAGGTCACCTCTGAGCAGTGGCGACTGAATAGAGCTGGAGTTCTTTCAGTCGGGCAGCATAGGACAGATGTTTGAGACCCTTTATCCTTTTGGTGAGGAACTTTGTGGCCTCTCCAGCTGCTGCAAGTGTCGGGTCAGATACATTCTGAATGGGGCATTGTACTCAATCATTGGTCTGATTAGTGATGAGTATAGGAGACTATGACCTCCCTTGATCTAGATGAGAATCCTTCATGATAAGGTGGGCAATGTAGAAGGTCTTCCTAACTACTTTAGCTACATGGGTGTCGAATGACAGACTACTATCAACCTGGGTCCCCAGGTCCCTGATAACTTCTTCTGTGCTCAGTGGATTGCCACCTATTTGGTAGCTAGGGGTAACCTTGTTTTTCCCTATGCATTTTGGCATTTAACTTAGGCCATGGCTCTGGCACCAGTTATCCATTTCTGTGAGACCCTTCTGAAGGATATCTGTGTCAGATGTGTTTTCTATTGCAGTCATCTGCAAACTTTGTCAGCCATAACCCTCCTGTGTTTGCTTGTACTTCGGAAAAGTAGATGCCAAACAAGAGTGGGCCCAGGACTGAGCCCTGTGGTACACCACTTGTGACAGGCTTTGAGTCTGACATGGCGCCAGCAACTCTGACCCTGTGGGTTCTGTCACTCAGCCAGTTTGCAACCCATCTTGTGATGTATGGGTTAACATTTAAGCTGATGAGTTTTTCAATGATACCCGAGTGGGTATCAAGCTTAGCAAAGGGTTACACTGAAATAAACTATAAAACTGTCAGCCTGTAAGCATCAGAATTTCACATGTTCAAATGTACTGAGCTTATCATGACAGCTGTGAACCTGCACGTCATAGTAATTAATTTATAATAAATTTGCAATATATGTTTCTTTTCCTGCAATCCTCATCTAGATAAAACATACAACATGGAATGAATGAAAGCTTTCCACTGTTTCTTCTTTCTTTCTCTCTCTCCCCCTATCTTATCTAATAGTAAAAATAAGAAAATGAAGAACATGTTTTGTATATTTAGTAATAGTTATGTCACTTAGATAATGTGAAAGTCCTAGTGTGTGTGTCTATCATACATGAACATGCATTCCTTCTTATGCTCACACTCTTACATACATACATACTTCCATCCATATTCACATATGCACATATATTTATTTGCTAGTTTAATCTCTGATCTATATTATTATTATTTAAAAAATAATGTCTAAGTTAGTAGATGTGCATAGAAAGATGTAGCTATTGAGTTGACTAGCTTGTTCCTGAAATGTTTAACTTTCTTTAAATGAGGTAGTTCATCCATTAATATGTGAGGGTGGCATGTGATACCCACAATGAATGAGATAACAGCATCATAGAAATGCAGAAGTACATATAGAAATATGAAAGGATGCTGCGCTGATAGGCAGAGTTTCAGTGACCCAAGCTTTTGGTCATCCAGAAGGAAAATATAGCAACACAAAAGAAACAATGTTCTTGTCTTAGAAGTTAAAGAATATATGAACATGAGATGCCAAATATCTGGTAATAAACTGTAATAACTTGTTCCTACATGTGCATTGTCAAATCCACTACTGCTGACATAATATATGTCAACATAAAATGCTAACATGAATGTATCCTGGAGCAGTTAAAAAAGTAAATAAAAAGCCCAGGAGAGTTTATGTGCTATGATTACACAATTGCTGGATATGTAAACACATACACACATCCTGTTTTTTGAATGAAAATATTCTAATTGATCTTTGCTGGAACTTCATTTACTGCATTACAAACTATGCTAAGAAAAAATACAGTAAAAATTGCTATAGAAGTTGCTTTAATTCTCTCCCCTCCCCACTTTTAATAAAGAAATACTGTGCCTTTAACTTAGTAAGACTGCATTTAGCTTTTGTGTGCATCATCAGAAACTGTGGTCATGCCAGAAGACAGAAGTCAGTAAAGAAATGTCTGCTCCAGCGTTACATAAGGAAAACGGGATTGTGACCTAGATGGGAAAGTCACATTAAACCACACAGATGAAAGGCTTCTCAAATCTAAAACAAGTGCGCAAGCTACCAAAGCTTCACATCCATGGAGTCCCCCAAACTCTAACCACCACAAGACAAGCCAAACTCCTCAATCACTGAGACACACACACTGCAAACACTCTCCAAGCACCTCCGCACCCAGCACACCATACCCTGATCCAAGTCTCACTTAATCACCCAAGTAGCCAACAACAAACATCTCCAACAAACCATCCACTTAAAAGAAAATAGAAGAAAGAAAGAAAAAAGAAAGAAATTGAAATGTCGACATGAGACCTAACAGCGAATAGCACAAATCTCCCCTACCTCCAGACATTTTTATCTCAATAAGTCATTAAGTAGAAACAACCAAATACAAGCATTGCAACCCATGTACCAGACCCACAAGCTAAGGATATGGTTACATGTACAATGCACTATTGACCAATCTGTTTTTTTTCCCCACACTTCAAATAAACACACTACATGAACAATGTATTCCCAGTTGTACAACTAGACCACAATAAATAGCATGAGCATACTTAAACAAAAATAAATTGATTGTAATATAAACTCTTTCTATTAAATTTGTATAAGTTTAAGAGGGTTATATGCACCTCAAATATCAAATCAAGTTCTTTGTTAAAATATTATTAAAATATTATTTACTAATTGCCAAAAGCTATTTAGATATATGTATTTAGCTTATAACTAAATTTGTTAAATTAATCTTTAATTAAATTGGAAAAAAGAGAAAAGAAAGATAAGGAATAAAATGAAAAGTAATTTACCTTGATGTAGAATGCACCCAAGCCTCTTTTAAATATAAACTTGTTAGAAAAAGCATTTGAGATTAATGTTGACCAAGTAATACTCTAGAATAAACTAGTAATTATATATATATATATATATATATATATATATATATATATAGCAAAATTCACTTTTCTTTCAACTTCTCTTTTCATTAGTCTTCCATTTATTGTTCTCTGCATGTCTTTTCAAAGAGCTATTGTGCCAAACCATTTCTTCTGTATGGTCTATTATGTTTTTTTTTTTCAGAAATGACATGGCTTTGTCTACCTCTTCAAAGATTTTGATTTCATCTGTTAGAAATATTTTAAGTCTAGCAGAAAAAAAGCAGATGAACTTTGATCTGTTTTTTTTTTTAATTCTTTTATCAAAGGTAGAAATATCTATCTCTTGGAAATCATTGTAGATAAATAAACATTGTCAAATCTTATTATTTTATCATCCAACGTGATGGGAGAGATTTTCTCAGGCTGTTTTTAGAATTAGTTCTTTATCCTGTGAAGGAAAAAAAATGTTTACAATAGTATATCTTGGTGGTAAATTATTCTTAGAAGAGGATGGAGCAACCAGAGACCTATGAGCTCTTTTAGTTCCATATGTCATAGCTTCAGGTAAATCAAGTATTTTAGGGAGTCAGGATGTCAGGAAATTTTCATATTTCCACCTTCTATTTTCTCAGACCCAAATATACAAATATTATTTCTCTGAAACTTGTTTTCCAAGTCCTCTATTTTGTTCAGTAGTGTTGTATTCTGTTTCAATAAATGTTCAGTGCTGTTTTCTTCTTCTGTTAATCTCCCTTCTATGCCATTTAATGCATCTTCTATCCTGGATATTTATTTATGTTTCTACTGATTAAGACACTCTTGTATTTGCTCCATTTGTTTATAACACTTTTCTTTAAAGTTGTCAAGCTTATTGTCCATTTTGTCTAATTTCACTGAAAGTTCTTTGATGTTGGTTAGGACAGTCTGAAAGTCTTCTTTCAAGGATGAGTCCTGAGATCTTAGTCTTGTGTGACTCATTCTGTATGATGAGTGAAGAGATGTTTTAGTCAAAGGTTTGACAGGAAAATAATGGTTTATATAAATAATTTTTTGATGATATCCTTCAGAACAACTTGAGATAGTAGATTTTAGTAAAAAATCAAATAGCATAACTTAGAAATATAATTTCCTGTCAGAAATAGAATAAAATAGCAGAGCATGAAGAAAACCTGCTTCCAGTCTGTCAGCATCCTGGTCATGCCCCCTGAGCCCCAAGATTTCTTGATGTTTGAGTTTTCCTGCTATAAATGCTGCTTTTCCGCATTTATCAAGGCAAAATCTCATTCTGATATCATCTGGAAAACATTTATTGATTTGTAATTGTGCTTTCAATTCCTTTTCTGATAAGCTGTACAGTTTCAAATCATCCACAGAAAGCAACTGAGATGCCCCTTTTTTTGGATGTCAATCTATAGTCATAGCCTAATGTGAGAGAGTCATCCTGGAATATCTTTTTTTTGTATTTTTATCTCTGGGACAGTAATTTCTCCTTTGTTATGCCTTTACCACTGTTTCATACTGACTGCTATGTGATTTATCAATGTATTGTACATTTTATACTTTTGTAAGCAGTATGTAATCAGTGAATATGGTGTATGGTTACATGTTTCCTTTTTTCTTGCACCTTATTCATGTAATATGTAAGTTTAACCCTCTTTTTACAGATCTGTATTTTGGGTTTGTTTAGCAATATCTGATCACTTGTTTCGTACAACTTTAAGTGCTGTTTCTACAACATTCTGTTATGGTTTTGTTAGTAATGAAAAAACATTTGTACCGTATGATTTTCTTCTATTACCTTTCTGCACTATTGCCATGACTGTACTTTTATCAAACTGTCTAACTTAGGCTTCTCACATAACATAGAAAAATAGTTTCAGAGCTACCTCAAGGATCGTAAACAAGGAGTGAAATGGTCCATTGAACTCTCACCCTTTCTCCACAACCCTACTGGAGTCCCTCAAGGCTCCATCCTAGGACCCCTACTGTTCAACATTTTCACAAAGAACCTTCACACTGCCTCTCACCCAGGGACCCTCATTCAGTACACTGATGATTCCACCATAATCTGCTCTGCTCAATCACTACCAGAACTACTTTCAAAAACTCAGCAGTCCTTTACTGAAGTTGAATCCTGGCTAAGAAATGCCCAACTCTTTCTTAATCCTAGGAAGACAAAACTAGTACTCTTTCATCCTAAAAACACCTCCACTGTCACTGATCATTTCAACATCCTTGCATCTGACAACATTGTCATTGAAATAGTGCAGGGAACCAAACTTCTAGGTGTTATCATTGACAATAAACTTTCATTTGACCCCGATATACAGCAAAATATAAAGAAAACTCATCAAAAACTGGGACTCTTATATAGAAACAAATATTTCTTTACTGCAGCAACCAAAACTACCCTTGCAAAAACATCTTTAATTCCCTCCCTTCTTTATTGTGCCCCTATCTTAACTAACTTACAAACTTCTCCCCTAAGCAAGGTGGAACAGTGCTACAATAAAGTTGAAAAGTTTGCCACAAACTGTAAAAATCACACACACCACTGTAAACCACTCCTAGAATTAAACTGGTTTGAACTCCCAAACCAACTTGCCTTTATTCAGCTATCCACCTTGCACAATTTAATTTTCAAGCCTTCTGCCTGCCCTGTACTAGCCAATCTAGTCACACCTTACACACCAAACCGATCTCTATGATCAGAAGACAAATATCTCTTAGCTATCTCAAAACCCACAAGAAAACCAGGTCACTCTCTGTATTCATACTCTGTCTCTATACTTTGGAATTCACCACCTCTAGCTACCAGGTCTATGCCTGGCCTAACCCATTTCAAAGCCTCTTTAAAAAATCATCTCAAAAATACATGGCTCTGCTCCTGCATAAAGCCTGCCTAATGCTCAGGTCTTACTCTTCTTCCACACTAGCCTCAGCATCCTCTTCTGTCACATTTCAATCCCTGACAGACTGTAAGATCCTAAGGCTCTTCTAACTCCTTCTCTGTTTCTACACCATATCCATAAGCTACTGCTCAGGCTGTATTGTTTCTGTTCTTCTTAACTTTCTCTCACTATCTTTCTGCATCACTAACTTTCTGGCTGCTATTTTCCTAACTGAAACTATCATTCTATTTTTCATGTACTATAACAGTCAATGTAACACATTGCACTACCTACGTACTATTTTTTGGGCACTATCTACATCATGCATGGTGAGAGTGACTATTACTGTCTGTAATGTTTTAACTCTATAGAGTTGTCTAGATATGTAGTAATATATTGCAACATCTTGTAACATAGTTCATTCTTTCAACTTATTTTTGTATAGTATTTCTAATGTAATTTGTATTGTATTGGATTATACTGTATTTGTATTGTACTGTATGTGGAGCTTTTCTCCCCAGGCTTCTGCTGAAAATGAGTTCTGTAGACCCAATCACACCACCCCGGTAAACAAATGTCAAATAAATAAATAAATAATGACTGTAAACGCTGTATAAGTTCCAGTATATGATTTTTATACTTTCAGAAGGCAAGTTATTGGTCAACAATTTTTTAGGCTAACTTACATATTCACTTTTAAGGAGGAGTAGAGATTTTTGCTGTTGTTAACCAAGGCCAAATTACTGGGCAAAGATGTTAGTACCTCTATCCAAAAGTTGGGTACAGCATCTGGACCTCAGCTTTTCCACTGGGAGAATGTAACAGCCTCTCTTTACCCGAGGCCAGAAATGAAGGGGCCTCAATCCTCACCATTGATACTGGTGAGAGATGGTCACTAAGAACAAGAATGGATTTACACACTATTTTCAAATGCAGCTCTCTGCATCAAGCACAGTTTCCCCCAAGAGCACACAGGGAACATGCTCCAGACCTGCTACTGGACTCTCTGTCTCTCTCTAGATCCCAAACAAGACTCACTTTGGAGCACAGTGTCCCAGTTCGAAGTAGCTGACACACCCACACCTGGGTATTTGATTTTCACACACACACACACACACACACACACACACACACACACACACACACACACACACACACACACACACACACACACACTCCTGGGAAAGGTTGGTATAGATTTACTAACTGTACCCCTTCTTCCCAGACTATAAGGTAAACATGCTGCCACGAATCAACTACACTCAGGGACTTACAAAGGTATGCAATTATACTAAGTAACATCAATAGTAATATAAATGGTGGAGTGTAACCAAAGCAGCCAGGCATTTTGGAATGGCCAAGTTATCTCTAAAATAAGCACAAGTACTCTCAAGATATTAAAACTATTCCCTAAAAGACAAGCCACAATGAAAGGTATCAAAATGTTTAATAATAAATAATAAAATAGAGAACATGAGAATACTAAATATCTCCTTAGTTCCCAATAAAACTGTTTTTATGTAATCAAAGAATTGCAAGTTTTGTACTTTTCTTTTATATCTTTCTATATACCTTCTGAATTTTCTGATTGTGTTGATATTTTTAGTTTATTAAAATAGTGAAAGATAAATGATGCTCTGTTTTGATGTGTGTTGCTTTTATGACATCTTACTTTCTAAAAGGTTTTGGTGATGTATTCCCATCTCTATAGTCTTCTAGTGCTGATACTTTTCACCTTAGTTGCATTGTAGTTCTCTCTAACTGATGATGTTCTTCATCTCACATTGCTGCAGTCCTTACATATGGGTAGTCCGCTGTCCTCGGTCGGCCCGAATACCAAAGTATTAGGCTGACGTCGGTCATGGGCGCTCAGATCTGACATCAGAGCGTCAGGGTATAAAAGCGCATGACCGACGTCATATCCTCAGTCTTTTTTGCCGCATGGTCCGATGCAGAAGCAGCGTTGCAAGTGCTGTTCGGCGTTCTGAAATTTTATTCTGAGTTTCAGCCGAAACCAAGTTGGGCTGGGGAATATTTTTGTTTTTTCTTGCCTCAGTTAATTCCGGATGTCAGAAAAAGTGAATAATTGTATTTCTTGTGGGAAACAGATACCGCATAGGGATTATCACTCTTTGCATTCCTTGTTTGGGACCGGACCACGATGTAGTCGGGTGTCGGTTTTGTGCTAGGTTTAATAAGCGCACTAGATTGTGCTAGGTTAGTCTTTGGTAAGCGGTGTAATTATAATATGCCGTCAGATCCTCCGACGCCCGAAGACAAATCCTTGAAACCTAGACAGGTTGATTCGTCCGTTTCGGAAGCCGGTCCTGCAGAAGCTACAGTGGAGCAGGTGGATCCGGCTGAAGTTTCTGTTGAGTCTCAGGGGGAAACTTTGATTTTGCAGGATGTGGCCTCACAGGAGTCAGGTCAAGCTGAAGGGGCCTCTCAGGTTACTGTTCTCCCTTCTATGCCTAAGGTGGCTAGGCCTTCTGCTACTATTTCTAAGGCTTCTTCTAAGGGCAGGTCTGTTTTGCCTTCCTCTGGTGTCCCTCCAGGTACTTCAGGGTCTGTGCCTAAAAAGCACATGCTTAAAATGGCAGAAGATTTGATTACTTTAATTAGAGGTTCTATGCCCCCTCCTGATAAGAGGCCCAGGATGGAGCCAGAGTTGGAAAGTTTGGATCAGGCCTCAGACGACTCTGACTCTTCTGCTGAAGATATTCAAGATTTTCCCCCTTATTCGGATTCTGATGCAGAGGATTCCACTCCTTCTGCTTCTCCTCCAGAGGATTTTTCGTTTTCAGAAACTCTGCATTCCATGAGGGAGCATTTTAAGTGGGAAGGACAGGATTTCTCTGATTCACTTAAAGAGGCTTAGGGAATTCTTGTTTTACCACAGCATAGACCCTTGGCTATACCTCCTGTTTTGCATGTTGTTCAAGATGTTTTCTTCGAGGCTTCCCTTAATCCAGATTCTTTGCCTCCTGCGCCAGTTAAACCGGACAGGTATTACAGGGTGCCTGAGGCTCATAAATATCTGTATAAGAGTCCTAGGGCGGACCCAGAAACTATTAGTCAGGGGCCTAAGGGTGTTAGAGCTTCTGTTGTAAAGAATCCGGTTCCTCTAGATAAGGAAGCTAGAGCTTTGGATAGATGGGGTAAGAAGGTGTATACCTCTTCTACTTTAGCAATGAGGGCTTTAAATTGCCAGTTTCATATGTTGAAGTATCAGAATTTCCTCCTTTCTCAGCTAAAATCTAAAGTGGATGCTTTGGCAGAGGGCATAGAGTGTAAAGAATTGCAGGATTTAGTACATGTCTCCGAACAGGTGGGTAAGCATTCTTTGCAGTGTGGTTTTGATGCTGTACAGGCCTCTTCTAGGGTGGCTGCCACTGGATCAGTTCTTCGTAGGCACGCCTGGCTTAAGGATCAGAATTTGTCCGAGCATGTTAAAACTAGAATTCTGGATGCCCTTTACAGTCTGAAGTTTTGTTTGGTCCCCTGTGGAGTCGGTTTTGAAGAAAATGGAAGACAAGGCTAAGTCTATGCAGACTGTTAAAGATTTTTGCAGGTGCAACCTCCAAAGTTTAGTAGAAATTGGCCTACTAAGGTGGACCTACCCTTCTTCTGATTCTCAGTCTAGGGGTAGATCTAGACGTGGCAGGGGCAGAGCTCACATTACATTCAGGCCTAGAACTTGGAGTTCACCTGCACATTCTGCAGGTGAGGGCAGGGGCCAGTCCTTTCGTAAACAGGCCCAATGACCTGCATTTTCAGCTGCCAGATTCTTCTTCCCTGGCAGCTCCTTTGGGAGGAAAATTAGCACTCTTCAAGCAAAACTGGCTTTTAGTCACCCAGGACAAATGGGTATTGGACATTATAAACCGAGGCTACAAGTTCTATTTCCATACATTGCCTCCTTTCAAAGGCATGCCAGACGTTCCTCCTCGGCAAAGGATAGAGGCTCACAAGCAGATTTCTTTACTTCTTCAAATAGGAGCTATACAGCCAGTTCTTCTGTCAGAAGTGGGACTAGGATTTTATTCTCGCCTGTTTCTAGTACCAAAGAAAGGGAACACGTGGAGACCAATTTTGGATTTATCTATCCTCAACACTTATCTGGACATTCCAAAGTTCAAAATGCTGACATTACAACAGCTTTTACCTCTGTTGGGAAAAGATCACTGGATGGTAACTCTGGATCTCAAAGAGGCTTATCTTCATGTTCCTATCAGGCCCAGTTGCAGGAGGTACCTGGGCTGGAAATTTACATTATCAGTTCTCTGCATTGCCCTTTGGCTTATCTACTGCACCCAGAGTGTTCACAAAGGTTCTGGCTCCAGTGATAGCCTTTTTCAGGTTAAAAGGAATACAGATTTATCCTTATTTGGACGATTGCCTGATTATTGCACAACACAAAGACGAACTTCTGCATCATCTACAGTATGTGATGGTAGTGTTAAGATGCCTAGGGTATTCTGTGAACGAAACAAAGTCCAGTCTAGTACCCTCTCAGGACATGTGCTTTCTGGGTGTGAGACTGAATACAGCTTCCCAGATGGCCTTTTGACCCCGGACAAACAAAGAAGCCTTTCTTTATTTCCATCAAATGTCTCTACAGTCCAGGCTGACTGCAAGGACAGTCCTTCAAGCCTTGGGGTTCATGGCATCTTGTATTCTGGTGCTTCCCAATGCCAAACTGCATATGAGGAAGCTTCAATGGTATCTCAAAATGTATGGACACAACACTGCCAAGATCTAGACACTGTCATTCAGATAATACCTTGCATTCAGAAAGAATTTTTGTGGTGGGCTCAGGAATGTCACCTAAACAAGGGACTCTCTGTGACCCGACCAGAGGCGAGTCAGATTCTAACGACAGATGCCTCGGACAAGGCTTGGGGAGCACACCTCAATGGAAAATGGGTGCAAGACACGTGGCCTGTCAGACTTCAACATTTGCATATCAACTTGAAGGAGATGTTAGCAGTCCAATTTGCATTGATGGCTTTCAAGGATTTACTTCACCCAGGACAGGTGTTGATTCAAACAGACAACACTACTGTCATGTGGTACATCAACAAGCAAGGGAACCCATTCGTACCCTCTTTGCAGGCAAGCGATGATTTTGTGGGAGACTACTCTCAGTTTACACCTCAATCTTCAGGCAAGGTTTCTACCAGGAGCACAGAACTCCTTAGTGGATGTGTTGAGCAGACAAATTGTGGATCCTCACGAGTGGAAACTGGATCCTCATGTGTTTCAAAAGTTGACAGTGTTATGGGGGACTCCAGACATAGATCTGTTCGCTTCTCCACTAAATTACCAGTTGCCAAAGTTTTGCACAAAAATGTTTCATCCCACAGCTTGGAAGGTGGATGCTCTATCATTCAGTTGGAGCAATCTTCGTGTCTATGCCTTTCCACCTCTGCCTCTCATTCCCAAGGTTCTCCTGAAGGCCAGAATAGACAAGCCATCCATGATTCTGATAGGATTGGCCTCGACAGCATTGGTACCCACTACTGAGGAGTTTGGTACGGGAGCCTCCATGGCCTCTGCCTTTGATTCCACATCTTTTGTCTCAGGAGGGCAATCACTTCCTCAATGTCAAGATTCAGTCTCTGCATCTCACAGCCTGGCATATTCTGTTTTAGACCCTGGAGGGTCTCAGCTTCCACAACAAGTTTTGAATGTTATTTTGGAGGCCAGAAGGTCTAGTACAAGGAAAGTTTATGCTGATAAATGGAGGAGATTTTTTCTTTGGAGCAAAGCGAAGGACTTTGATGTTTCCAAGCCTGATTTAAGTGTTTCTCTTCAATATCTTACTGAGTTATTGGACAAGAGTTTGTCTTTCTCCTCGATAAAGGTTCATGCTGCAGCCATTTCTGCTCACTATGACTGTGACCCTCCTTTATTTTCCCATCCTTTGTTTAAGCAATTTCTTAGAGGGGCAAAGAACATAAGACCCCCACGAGCTCCTACTCCTGCTTGGGATCTCAATTTTGTGTTGGAAAAGCTTACTCTACAACCTTTTGAGCCTGCAGCTACTGCCGAGTTAAAGTATTTATCATGGAAGACTGCTTTTTTGTTGGCCATTACCTCTGCAAGAAGGGTTTCTGAATTACAGGCCCTTATGGCAGTGGAACCTTTCTTGATTTTTCATAAGGATAGGGTATCTTTGCGTACTAATCCTTCCTTTATGCCTAAAGTGGTTTCTAGTGTGGCCTTGAACCAAACTATTCATTTGCCTACTTTTATGCAAACCCTCAAAATAAAGGGGAGAAGATTTTGCATACTTTGGATATTCACAGGCAGTTACGTTATTATTTGAGCAGAACCAAGGGGTTCAGGCAGTCTCAGCAGTTGTTTGTTTCTTTTGCTTTGGGTTCTCAGGGTAAACCTGTTTCAAAACAAACTATTTCTAAATGGATTGGGTTTTGTATTTCTTTCTGTTATTCCCATCATGGTAAGGAGATTCCGGCTGGAATCAGACCTCATTCCACTAGAGCTACTGCCACTTCTACTGCCTTTCTAAGGGGTAGCTACAAAGATATTTTGGAAGCAGCCACTTGGAGTTCAGTACATACTTTTTCCAAGCATTACCACCTTCCTCTTTATTCTAAGTCTAGGGCTGGATTTGCCACTGCAATATTACAGGGCATTTTAGCAGCCCCTAATGCTTTATGATTTTGCCATCCTCCCTTTACCTCTGCTTTGGGATTCTACCCATATGTAAGGACTGCAGCAATGTGAGATGAAGAACATAGTACAGTTTTGTACCTACCATAAATGTAGATGTTCAAGATCCACATTGCTGCAGTCCAATTCTCCCTCCTTCCCTCTGTAGTTTGGCATGGTTATATGGTTTGGGTGATGGTTGTTGTTGGGCATGTTTTTGGGAGGTATCCTGTTTTTGGGCTGTGGCCTTTTTTAGGGCCTTCTGACATCTGGGGCAAGAAAAGACTGAGGATATGACGTCGGTCATGCGCTTTTATACCCTGACGCTCTGATGTCAGATATGAGCGCCCATGACCGACGTCAGCCTAATACTTTGGTATTCGGGCCGACCGAGGACAGCGGACTACCCATATGTAAGGACTGCAGCAATGTGGATCTTCGAACATCTACATTTATGGTAGGTACAAAACTGTACTTTTCCATGGTGGCAATTTGCATTTTCATGGTAACACTTTAACTGTTATTTTGTTTATGCCCATTACACAAAATGGCTTGGTCTTAATGGTAACCAGTTACTCCGTTCATGTAGTCAATCTGTAGTGAATCTGCTGCCTTTTCAAATCACTAAATATTTTTGAAGCTGTAGTGGTCATATGAGAGTACAGGTTTCTTTTCTGAATAAATACTATATCGTATCAGGCCTCTTTTTTTCCCAACTCCATGTTTCTTTATGAATTTTGCTTTTTTTGCTCTCCTTGGTCACATCTTGCGCCCGATAGTCTAATGTTTCTTTAACTATCTATTGTTTTGTTCTGATCTGATCTGTACTGTTAATAATCTTTAAATTTTATCTAAAGCTTTTGACAGTTTTTTCTGATGCAAGTATTTTATTTCCTCCAACTGCATTCTTGCTCTCATTATATATCCCCTGTGTGGAAATTCTGGGTTTGCTGTATAAAGTAAATAGTGCATATTTTCTTTCTTAACTTTAACTGTTCTCCTTTTTGCTTCTATGCCTTTTACATGGTCAATGTCTTTTTTTTGCTTTTGCTTTTTATGGACTGCTACTTTGTTCTGTCTTGGGGGGGGGGGATAGCATAGCTCTGTGTGTCCATCATATAAGGTTTTACCCTGAATTTTTTTTTTAGTTCTACAGCCAGTGCCAGAGTGCCACTACCAGGAATGGGGACTTTTGTATCCTAGCATCTCTCCATCCAATGTTCTGTTTTTTTTTTCTATAATTTGTATTATTCAGCTAATCTATATATATCAGTCTTGTCTTGGTGTGGTTTTATAAAAACAGATCGACCACATGCAGGCACTCACCAAAACTTCAGTATGTAGTATATTCCAGCAACCTCACTCTCCTTATCTTGCTAATTTCATCACTCCATTGGGGCTCTTTATTGTTTCTTGGTGCAAACTGCAACTATTGTGGCGGATTTGACAACTCTGGAAAAGATGTATAATAGAAAGTTGCCTGGTGCATATGGATCATGATTTTTTTTAGAATCTGCATTGTTTCAGGACTATAATTTACTCATGTTATTAAGGAATGCTATAGGTGCAAGGTAAAGTATAAACTGGCAGATCTCACAGTATTGAAAATACATTTTTCATTTTGAATGCAAATGTTTACTAGCTCACAGTTAGTGATGAATAGTATGCAGGGATGTTATGGACTATAACACGGAGGCTGCTGTTGCACAAAATACTGCACAGACTGGTACCTGAACAAGTCCAGTGCATGTACAGAATAGGTATGAAGAACAGACTGATGAAAACAATAGAGATTAAATAGTTATGTATCCATGGGGATATGTGATGGAGTGAGTGTAGTGTCTGGGAAATACGGTACATTTTATCTGTTAAAGTCACAAGGAGGACTGAGAAGTAATAATGTCTTTTGCCAGATATGAATACATGGTGATAATATAAATAATTACTTTTCTTAAATAATATGTACTGCGCATGCCTACGCAGGTACAGAGAGGAGGGCAAAAGCAACGAACGCACGAAAGATCCCAAGATTGGTTTTCTTCGCTATGTTAAATGGGTTAAACAACGGACAGCTTAAAGCTTAAAAACAGCAGAGGCTTTCATAATTGCATTTAAATTATCAAGATCTCGTTTAACTTATAACAAACATTTAAAGAAAATTTAAACGAATCGAAGATCGCAAGATCATATCTTATTTTAGTTTACTTATGTTAAATAGCATTAAAATAGCGAGATTAAAAGACAGCTTTAAAAAAGATCGCTGTTGCTTTTTTTTTTTTTGTAAATCCTTTTAACATAGTGAGACAGAGTTTTTACATTAACGGAAAAGTCCGGGCGACCGGACCTTTCCGCGTTAGTATATAGATTTACACGGGGCGCGCTTGGGCTGGCTGGCCCTGCAGCCGCACGTTTTAGAGGAGGCATTGTATAATTACAGATTAATAATATTGATTGTAGTTCTCAGGACAGTATTGTGGACATTTGTATTATAATGCTGTGGACATTTCTTTTATCTAGAAAATATCATAATGAAGATGCAGACACAAACTTGTTTCACTAGATGAAAATATATAGTAGCCACACTCACAAATCAGTAGTATTGGCTGTGTTTATTGGAATAAGTTTATGGACATTTGTATAATTACATAGTTATATGGACGGAGAGACTATCTCAGTTTATGTAATGAAGACCAGATGGGAAGAATTACTTTATTTTGCATTAAAGGTTGCAGCTGAATATGAACAAGGGTTGTGTTATAGTATTTGTCAGGGTACAGCCCTACAGAGATTATAGTTCTCTGTGGGTAGCAGGTATACTACTCACTCTGCAGCACTAAACAGTTGCAGAGAAGTATCCATGAGAGTTTTGCTATATTTTTTGCTTTGCAAGGCAAAATCATTAAAGCAGAGAGATACTAGATTCCACTGGTTATTGTACGTTAATGATATTAATATGATTTTGTCCTGTCTGTGCAATTGACTATGTAAGGTGAAATCTGTGTAATTTATATATTGTACTGTTTGTATGTAGAATATGTAATTTAGTGCGATTGTTAATGCTGGTCATTGAGGAATTATTTAGTAATATGTTATTAAGGCTTGCAAACATTGCTATGTTGAAGTGCTTAAGAGAATGTGAAAGTGGATGTCAGGAGAAATGTCTACTCTTTAAAGAAAAGCAGATTCCCTCCTTTTTTAAAGATGGGTTGAGAGCCAGAGAATACTTATAAAGGCTATATATTTTGGATTTTTATTTTTGCATATGTTAATATCTTTTGAGATCAGTATATTGAGGATTTGTTTGAAGAATATATTTTCATTTAAGTTGTTTTTACATGAGTTGGATGTAATTTTATACTTATATTTAAAATGAACAGTGAGCGTAACCTCCTGATTGTTCATTTTATTAGTTCAGTTGACCTGTATCTGCTTCACATTGGGGATGCAATAGAGAATTATGAGTGATGGGATTTTGAGATGGATTGAGTGGCTGATATGATAACAGTTGATGCACATAGTCATAATGTTATTATGGAACTGAGTATTAAGCTTTTTTTATTCTTGTGTATCGTATTCCTAAAGTGGTTGAGAAGGGCTGCATGGTCTTGCAGCTACCATATGATGGATGTATGTTTTCTGCCTGAGTTGAGTTGTAAGATTAATAAACAAGAAAAAGTGGAGAAAACTTGGTGAAAAAACACTAATAATCCAAATAATCCAAAAAAAAAAAAACACCAAGCCACGCAGGAACAAGTCCCAGGAAGATTTTATTGACCCATCTAATTAAAACATATATGCTCCTACTTTACCACAGTTGGGAATACTTTTCGTTTTTTGTTCCATTAAATCCTTTAAATTATATCCCCTCCTAAACATACACCTAAAAGGAAAGTTAAAAAACACCATTCAAATCAGATAAGCTAGAAAACCTGCCCATTCACATTTCATAATATGTTTAATAATTTAGGCATCTCCATTAAATTCTGTAACAAAAGCATACTCATAACTCTTAACTTTGTCAGTTCGAAGAGGATGATCGGGGGTTTCCAAATTGACAATTCTCATGGGAGCCTCACTGCCCAAAATCAGGCCAAAGTTAAAGTGAGAACATATATCTTTTAATTAAGTGGGTCAATGAAATCTTCCTGGGACTTGTTCCGACATGGCTTGGTGCTTTTTTGGATTATTTCAGTTGTAAGATTATTATTACTGACTGAGTCATCTACTGATTTTTTTGATGGAGTGACTCATGTGATAACCTGGAAGAAGCTTAAACTGTTATGGGTTTGTTGATGCATCATTTTAAGAATGGAGTATGACTGGTGAATACATAGTGTTTGAATGTGAGATTGAGGTTTAAGCGAATGACTGGATTAGTGTCTCCTGTTTTGATGGTAGGGCTATGGTGATGTATATAATTGCTTAGCTTACTATTTAGGTTGCAGCATGAAGTTTAAGGCACTGAATCAGTCATTGATGAGTGATTTGATAGAGACTGCTGAAATCAAAGGGTGAGCACGTGCTGGCTTTTGAAAAATTAGACAATTGTAAGTTGAGCTGTGTTTAATATATTAAAAGGGTTTTTCCTGTAGTTAGCTCGCATTGTTTTGTAAATGAAAGTAGTGGTTTAGGAACACTAGGAAAGGAGGAATTTAATACATTTGGAGAGAGTTAGGGTTGACAGTGATGTTCCTAGCATCTAGTTGTCAAAAGAAAAAAGACAAGGCATTACTTTGCATATAAGTTGGGTAATGGAAATGAGAACTTAAAGGATACGCCTATGTCCAGCACTGGGTATGTAGAGGCAAAATAATGTGTTTTTTTACTAGGCATAAAGTACTCATGGGGCTGGGTAGGGGCTGTGCTAATGGTCGGAGGAACAGCCACAATGTGGCACCTATTTAATACATTGATGAATGAATTGAAGGGCATCCTGATAGAAGAATTGTAATGTTAATATTTTATTGCTTCAATTCTAGGAAGTGATTGACAGTTATAGGTCAATGTCCAGTTATATATTTGTTTTGAAATCTGTTGTAATACTCATCATGTTTATTTTTCAAATTTTTGTCAAAGATTAATTTAAATAAGTTATTTTGGTGAGAACCTAATAGTCCACTCTCCAGTTTGTACAAGGTCATTTTTATTTATGTCTGTATTGCTTGTAAGATCATGCTTTTGTGCTCTTTAATCTGTCAGCCATGCAATGAGGCTCATAGGTCCTCTCCCAGAAAGAGCTCTGGTGTCAGACTACTATCTCAATAGAAATCTTGAGAGAGACTTAGAATCTTCACTCAGAGAGACCTTAGGGACTGTTCCATTATAAAAACAGGGGTGGCTCATTTTCTTCCTCTCATGGGATGCATAGAAACTATTTCTGGACATGATAGATACTTTGTGGCACATCAGTATTTGGAGATCAAAAAGGAGATTCCCCTGTTTCATTCAAAATATACATTCATTACAATACAGAATTTGCCACAATGGCTTCTTCAGCACCCAAGAGTCTTTAGCAAAGTGCTGGTTTTCATGACTGAAGCCTTGCAGGAAAAAGAATTCCATGTGCTCCATTAAGTAGACAAGTGATTACTAAGTATATCCATTCATGGTCTCAATGCAAATATCCCTGTAGTGGGCACAGTCAAAACTGTAGTTGTCTTGCATTGTGAAGACTTTTCTGAATCTTTTTCAAAGGGTTACATTTAAAGCTGCAGAGTTGGACACACTTCAGTTTGGTCATTAGTACAACTTCATAAGACCTAAGGGATCATGCCATGGCACCCTGATGGAGGAGGAATATCGGTATCCAATCTCAGACCCTGCCAAGTCTTCAGGGTTTAATTGCAGCCATAGTTCTCATGATGCCTTTTGCATTTTACATAACTGACGTAATTTTTGCAGAGGACTGAAGTGTCAGTGGCTTCAGAACATCAACATGCTTATGGGTTTGCTGATGATGTCTGACACATGACTCCAGGTCTTGGAGTGGTGGTCAATCTCTACCACCCCTTTAGTAGAATTTTCTCTTTATCAGAACCCATCATTGATTCTGATTACAGATGCTTCATTTGCAGGGTGGGTATCCACTTAGGCTCCCACACAGTGCAAGAAGTGTGATCCATCTTAGGAACTTGGAAAATTTTGTCTGGCCTAATGTTCTTGGAGATAAAGCTGCTTCTGGGGGTTCTGCTCACCTATTCCAGCAGTCAGACCTTTACTTGTTATCTAAACAAACAAGGGGAAACAAGGTCATAGCACCATCATGTAGGTAGATGATGCATGTTTCAAAGACAAAGGGGCATCACTCTCTCAGCATTTTGCATTTCAGGGGAAGTGCATGAGGAGGCAGACTCTCTGAGCTGCTTCTCCATGCCTTTCATAGAGCTGCAGATTTAGGGACCATACCTTGTTCATGTCTGCTAACATTCAAGAGTGTAACCTATCTGTCATCTGGAAGAACATGGTCCTCTATCTCATCTGCTCAGTTCAACAGATCAGAATGGTTGTAATGGTGGACATTTTGTCTCTCCTGTAGCAAAGGAGATTTTTATGGATTCTTTGTATTCTCAGATCTCATTACACTATTCAGAGAATGCAGATATGTGTACAGGAATCTTCCTTGCCAGGCTTCGGGAAGAAACATGTAGTTTCAGGCACTCATGTTATTTCCAGTGTTTTAAGTTTGAAAGTAATTTTGATGATCACGACTGATCTAAATTCATTTATAATATACATGAGTAGCATGTAGTGAAAAAAAACTTTTTGCGGTTGGGGGGGGGGGGGGGGGGCAAGCCTGATATAACCTCACACCAACAGTCTTAAATATACCAGTTTAATGCTCACACTACATTGGGAAAGGAAGACACTTCACAAAACAATACAGTTATGTCAGGCAGTCACTGTCTTTGGTTTAACATGAGTAATCAAGTAACATCTAAGGATATGCTTATTGACGAAACACAAGACAGTCACTCAGATCTCTGGCACTACAAGAAACTCTCCTGGTTCTAGCCAAGGATTCTAAGGATTTTACCTGGCATTGTGGTAGCATCTGACTTCATCCCAAGGCCTGGTTTCTGATGAAGGCTGCCCTTATGCAACTGAGTTTGTTAGCTGGGTTTTCAAAGGTTGTTGAGTCTGCTTAGAAACATTCCATTTAATAGAACTGTGACTCTAAGTGGAAGTAGTTCTGTATTTAGGTGGACCAGAATTTTCGTGCCTCCTCACAGAGTTAGTTAGCTTGAAGGTTATTCTGACCTCTCTCAGGACTCATTTCTGATACAGACTGCAGTCATTTCACAATGACTGTGTGCCATGTATTACTTTACAACACAATCTTCTGGAGGGCAGAATTGTGCCACATCATCATCTGGGCAAGCATTTCCTAAAAGGAATTCTGCATCTCTCCTTTTTTGAATAACTACTATTATCTATGGAATATGGGCTGTAAAACTCACTTCTTTGAAGATGCTTGTTCTAGTCATCATCCCTACTGCATATAGGATTTCAGTGTGATGTGTGGTAAGCCATATCTAAAATTTCAAAAGAAGAAGATGTCCAAAAGGTCTAACCTGTTTCCTCAAAAAAAAAAAATAAATAAAAAGTTTTCAAATTGTAAAGTTTTCAAATTGTCCCTCAACCAATTCATTCTTCTCTTTGTTTTTATTGCAGCAGCATAATCTAGGGACAAGAAAGGCATTCATACATTGAATGGGTGCATTGTCATCTCATAAATGTAGGAAGATGGATAATTTGTTTGTCTTCTTTCCTCCAAGGAAGGAAAAATGTGTCAATACCTAGTAGACCATGCCATATCCATTTTCCTGCAACATTTTTATGCAATCAGACTCCTAATCCTTTGCTTGCTTGCTTAATGGAGAAGACAAAGCCCACTTGACCAGGAAGTGGCTGCCTCCATGAGTGCTGCGAGAGTACCTTCATTACAGATGTCTCCATTCTGCACTGTGCTCATTTGGCCTTAGGTACTTACCTTCACCAATTGTCGTGATCTTGATTCTGGAAGTCAGTTCTGTTCTGTTAGAACAATACTCCAAGGCTCAGTTTTCTGAGCTGTATTTTTGTGATGTCTCAGGCTTCTTACACTTTGAAGATTTATTACTCATGATTAATCTCTCCCCAACTGGAACTATCAGAGAGGGTCCTTTTGGATAAATGCAGCAAATATCTACTTATTTTATCTTTCTTATCTATGAGAAGACACTTCTTGAAGGGCCACATATATATTCACCCCATCTACCTTTGAATATGGTTTCTTTTCATTCAGTCTCAGGTTTTGGAATTCCCAGTAAGTTGGAAAAGTACACACACACACACACACACACACACACACACACACACACACACACACACACACACACACACACACACACACACACACACACACACACACACACACACACACACACACACACACACACACACACACACACACACACACACACACACACACACACACACACACACACACACACACACACACACACACACACACACCTCATGCTTTGCATCAGAGCATGTGTCAAAGTGGATGCACACACATCCGAGAGTTAGAATGAGGGAGTAAACATCCACAAACAACAGATTTTACAAGTTTTTGCTATCCTTTGATCGATGAAGAATGTGATCCTAACCACTGTATTCATCATGGAAGGTCATGTCAGTACATCACCTGATACAATAATAAAAGAGCTGGTATTTCTGTAGAATAGGAGCTAATACTGAAATGCAATTTTCTGCATTTTGGCAAAATTCAGGGAGAGTTTCCATAACATGTGCTACTACAGTTTAACATACTTAATTCTAAGCCACCAGTAGATGATAGTAGCTGTCAGGACAAAGTACTTGCCAGGTCTTCAAACAAATGACAAGGATTACTTGCTATAAAATAAATGTAAAAATGTAGCCTATAGTTTGAACAAAGAGCTTAAGAGAACCATTAGGAATCTCAAAGTTTAGTATAAAGTTAAAATAGCCATTAAAACTGCAAATAACTACAAATCCTTCTCTAACTATGTCAAGATTTTAAGAACTGACACCCAATGGTGTTCTGAGTTAGTCCACAATAATAATACTGCACTCTCTGATCCAAGGAAAATAGACAATATTCTAGCTGCCAAATTTGGTTTACCTTTACATGTGCGTATTGCACACGGGCGACCAACAATTGTTCGAAAGACAGTTTGCGAGGTTTGCAAACGTCAAATGGAAGAAGGTTTGAATGTGCAATGAGTGAATGCACAGTGAGATTTGCTCATTGCACATTCGCCATTCTGTGGCAGATTGCACTATAGTGGGGGGTTGGAAATGGTTCCTTTCCCCACTGTAGTGTGATCTCAGAGTTAGAATAATAAAGTAGGGGGGTGTGGGGGGTGCAGGGGGGTTTGCCCCCCTGCATTACACTTTATCTAATTTTGTTGTCAACATTTATGTTCAAAACTCAGCGAATCGGCTGTTCGATTTGCTGCTTTACAAACATTAACAACTGTCACTGTTTCCAGTTTCGTTTTTTTGATGCGAATATATGAATACTCGCACAAGTGTGATTCGAGATTATAAAGGTAAACCGCCAAATTTAGCATTTACTCCACCCACAGTTATATCCCATGTGTTATTCCTGTAGTGCCAAAACAGAGGGTCAGAACACAGGTAAAGTCCAAAAACTATTTATTAAAATAACACTGTTTAGTGCTTTCATTCCATATACCACTTTCTGGAACTTCATTAGAGCAAACTGTTAAAAGTATAAATTCAGTTTAATAGTCTAATAAAACCATGTGACCCAATTAATAAACCAAACCAAAGTAGAAACACTTAACATAAATTAATTAGCTAACTGTTTCAATTTCAAAATAGAAGAAATTGAAACTGAATCATTTAACCCAGGAAAATAGGTAGCATCCAACCTAAGTTGCCATAATAATTCACTTCTCCACCACATAACCCCAGGAATCCAACATTATTTGATCCAAAACAATAAAACAAAATGAATGATTCACATGATGTTCCATATGCCTAAACAAAGCATTAGTTTTTTTTACAATTCCTGACATCCAAGACATGCTCACAAACCCTGTTTTTCAACCTTCTACATGCCATGCCCACATAAAAAGCAGGCATGAATCACAAGTCACGAAAACAACCCAGCTGGAATCACAGGAAAAATGACCAGTAACTTTAAACTGAACACCTCTAACTGAAAAACTATCTATTTTAATATAACTACATTATATTATTATTAGGTTGTTAGGTTATGTTTGTGGTGTTCCTGTTGGTGTCAATCCCAGCTACCCCCTTTAATTCTTTAATTACTATGGAACAAGTTCTCTCAGCCCTTTCAAAAACTAAGAATACTTCATCCATGGGACCTGACAACATACCCGGTTGCCTGATTATCAGTGTCAAATATGGCCTTTCTGAATCCCTACTTAAATTATTTAATCTAAGCCTCTCCATTGGTTACATTCCTGAAGCCTGGAAAACAACTACTGTAGTGCCATTACACAAGAGTGGCGCAACCACAGACCCTGGTAACTATAGATCCAATAGTCTCAGTAACCTCATATGTAAAGCTATGGAGAGCATTACCCTCAGGCTTCATTAATATGGACATTGAAAATCTCTCAACCCCGGACCCTCATCAATATGGCTTTATCAAAGGAAGGTCCTACCTTTTTAACCTCATTAATTTCTTTTAAGAAGTAATTGAGACAGTGAATACTGAATATTCAGTGCATACAGCATACAGCATATCTAGACCTGACCAAGGCATTTAACACTATTCCCCATGCAAGCATTATTTACTGACTTGTAAATTTGAATATAAATCCTTATATTGTGTGATGGATAGCTAACTGGTTGTCTGAAAGAACCCATCTGGTTAGAGTAGCAGGTGCCACTTCTGAAAATAAAACAGTTACCAGTGGTGCACCAAGGGGCTCAGTTTGGGGCCTTCTCCTATGTATCATATATTTCTCAGACTTTCTGGTTATCACTTCTGGCCTATGGTTAACTAAGTTTGCAGATGACTGTACAGTGGGTGTTATTTGATCTTCAGCTGATTCACAGTTATTCCAACATGGCTTAGGCTATGCTAACAATTGATGCAAGGACAATGGTCTAAAATTAAATGTAAAAAAAAATGTAGCATTGTACATGTTGGTAAACAAAACATTCACTTACCATACAGGAGATGTACACCTCCAATCATACACTTGTAAGAAATCTAGGTACTCTTGTTGATATTTCCTTAATCATTTGACCATGATGTCTCCACAGTAGTTTGGAAAGCCTTTTTGTCTGGCCCATGTAAATTCCAAATGCATCTCCACTAGATCCAAAGAAGTCATAATTCCCCCTTACTCATATCTTATCAGAACCTTTATTGAATATAATGTACCTTTTTATTGTATTTATCTAAGCATATCATACAACTTGAGAGATCTGAGAGATTCATAACTAAAAAGGTCAGTGGCCTCACAAATCTTGGTTATCAGAAAACACTGGCAGCCCTTTCTCTGTACTCAGTCCCTTACAGGCTCATCCATGGAGATCTATGTCTAGCCTTTCAAGCCATGAATGATCCAACCATATTCAATCTCCTATTCCCCCTCAGAACTAGTGGTTTATCAAATGCTCAGCTAAAGGAACTAAACCTTCATCAGCAGATAAATAAGACATGTTGATGTGATAGGTTCATATCCCAGTATATCCCTGACCTCTGGAACAAACTTCCACTACATGTCAAGAAGGGTACCACCATTGCCATCTCAAAGGGAAACCCAGCTAATTGGATTGGCAGCCTCAAATTCTCTCCCAGTCTATCTTGTTTTGCCCTCCTTGATGCTAGAAGAAAAATTTTAACAAGGTTATTTTGACTAGGCTTGAATGGTCTGCAGATCAATTGCCTAGTACTTACCTATGAACCTAAATGGGAGCATGCCACATGAAGAAGATACAATATAGTAGTAAACGCTAAGCCTGGTATATAAAATTCATAGACTGTTACTACATAAATATATACTTGGGAAAGGAAGTGAAAAAGCTTTCCTTAAATGTTATTCAGTATTTAATGTTTTCTAATATTCAGTTTACTTTTTTGTTTTGCTAGACTAACTTTTAAAGTGCTTTCCAAAATGCATTCCTAGCCCTGGCAAAGAAAAATGGAGCTGCTGTTACATTTCACATCAGGCATTTGTGTGTGCACTCAAAAGTAACAATTTATTTTATTTTAGTTCTCTTGAGAACTCTGAAGTTGGCTTACTGTATGCAAAAGAATATTACTGTATATACAGTCAGTCTGTATCACAGATATTTGTAGATAAGGTGCAGAAATGGAATGGTTGTGCTTTAAGTTGCAATTATTTACTTTTATGAACTATTTTGTTGTATTTTGTACAGAAACATGGATAAATCTGTCCAGAAAGCCTTTTGCCTTTGAGTTTAAAGTTGACCTTTTATATTTGTCAATATGAATTTATCTTTGCTGCTGAAATCATAGAAATTTGATGCATGCATTAAGTCAGTAGATCACGTTACGTTTGCTTTTTATTGGATTTTCACCAAAAACTGATTTCAGCTCACCTTTCATTTGCACTGTGAAATGAATACTGCTTAGTTTGCAGATTTAGACACAGAACTTTTGTAATGCTAGACGACACAATGAGTTCATTATGTTCATCCCATTTCATCTGGGCAAACTGTAGCTCACAGTATTAAAACTGCATTTTGTGTTTACTGGGAGTTAAAGAATTAATGTCATTAAAACTGTTACTAGCTATTAGAGGCACTGGTCCTCATATGAGACGTAATGTACCATCTGATTTGTGTCTAGCACTGAGGACCCCGCCATGCAGTTTGTCACCCTCTCAAATATACCAATGGCAGATGTTTCTATCATCACCTCTAGTAGGGTAAACTACCCTGGAGATATAGTTAGCTATTTCCTTCAAACTTTCTTTACTGTATTAAACTGTGATTGGACTAAAATAGAACAATTGACAGCAGACCAGAGTTATTTGTTTCATCTAAACTCACTCTTTCTTTTGTTTAGTAATATAAACATCCAATTAATTTCCAGCTAACTTCATCCCATAACTTTACAACTAACCATTTTGTTCAAAGCAGTGGAGAATTTCTTGTCAGTGATTTCCTGAGAAGACTGCTTCATGCACATACCACTATCTGTGTGAGGTATCCTCGTCACCTAGTGCCCTTTACCTTTTCTATTCAAATGTTGTTCTGTGTTAATGATCCTCTTCTTTTGAGCAATAGTCTTTAGTATTTTTTGGTCATTGAAGACATTTAAAAATTTATGAGCCACACACCCAAAATCCTTTTTTTCAGTCATCTACACATTAAGTTCCTAACATCTCTTATGTGAAAGAACTTTATTATAATTCAGAGTGAACTATTTTTATTGCCTAAGTCTAAATTGTTTGAATACTCTTTGTAGGAATAGGGTGCCCAAGAGTGAGTGTGGTATACTTCAGATAAAGTATTACTGCTTGTAGAGAGTCATAATGACTGCACATTTTATACTGGTTATGCCTCTGTCTTTGCATTCTAGTATGACATTCTCCCTTCCAACTTTTTTTTCTGGTCCCCCCCTTGTGTCTATCATCCTTTACTTCCTTCTGACAAGGTCTTGAGCTGATGCTAGAGCTGGCAGGTGGGGAAAATTATCTAGATAGCCGGTTTAGTCCCCATGTTGTTGCATGGCCATCTTTGCTTCAGATGCCTGAGGGTCTTGTTTCCCCCTCAACAGACCAGGGTACATGTGGTTAAGTGCGAGTCTTCATTATCCTGGCCACACTGAGGTAGAGGAAGGGATCTAACCCCACCATGTATGGGTCCACTGTGCACATCACTGAAGCCTGGCTGCACTTTAAGTGAATGTAATTCGCCTCATTAAGATCAAGCATGCACGCCACTTCAAGACAGTCACCAAGGCCATAGATGAGGGGAAGGTGGTTCACACAGCCTACCTTGACCTCACCAAGGTTTTTGACATCATTCCCCACTCGGGAATTATAGAAAAACTCACCAGCCTGAACATAAATCCCTACGTCACGAGATGGGTTGCCAGCTGGCTTACAGACAGAACTCACACGGTAAGAATAGTGGGCTCCAGGTCTGACTCTAAACCTGTCACAAGTGGTGTCCCACAAGGCTCGGTCCTGTGACCCCTACTGTTTGGCATATACTTCTCAGAAGTATAGGCAAATACAGGAGGGTTATGGCTAACCAAGTTCACTGATGACTGCAAACTGGGAGCCATAATTGACTGTCTGGCTGACATGGACATTTTCCAAAAGGGCCTTACTGAGATAGACACCTGGTATCAAAGTCATGGCCTCAAGCTAAATGCCAAAAAATACATAGTCATCTCATTTGGGAAAAACAAAACACCCCATGAATTACCACATAGGGGGCAGCCCCCTTAATACAGAAGAGGTAATAAGAGATCTGCGGACCCAGGTAGATAGTAAGCTCTCCTTTGACAATCATATTGTCAAAGTAGTTGGGAAATCCTTCTATGTAGCCCATATAATTACTAAAGGGTTCGCATCTAGAAATAAAGAGGTTATGTAGTGCCCCTCTACTCGTCACTCATCAGACCCATCATAGAATACAATGTCCATTTGGGATGTACCTCACAAGACACTTCCAACAGCTGGAAAGACCACAAAAGTATCTCGCCAATAGGATTACTGGCCTCAAACATATGTCCTATGCAGCCCGACTGGAAAAACTCCGGCTGTATTCAGTAGCATATCGCTTACTCAGAGGTGATCTCTGCCTGACTCACAAAGCCATGTCCAACTCAGAATTGATGGACATGCTCCACCTAAAGAAATCCAAGTCACTGTGAGCCACTCACTCTAGTGAACTAAACCTCACCACAACAATAAATAGAACATGCTGGAAGGATAGATTCCTGTCACAGAGACTCCCCATTCTTTGGAACAAAATTCCCAACTACATTAGGCAGAGCCCCTCACTAACACTCTTCAAGGGAAGCCTTGACGAGTGGATGGGTAACAGAAAATACACCCCTGGGATCACTTCACTGGGTCTTCTTGACAGAGGCCCAGTTAATTAATGAATGGGGCGGCGAAGGCTGATACACTCTGGCTAAATGCCCTCGGGCAGATAGCATAGTACCTACCTATGAACCTATGAGGGAGGTAGAATGATCCAGCAAGTGGATATGCAGTCCTGCAGACCCCATGTTGGTGTCCATAGTTTACACGGAAAAATTCCATGTACAGGATGTTAAACAGACAACAAGGGCTACAAAAGTGTAGTATGATGAATAGAAATAGCATAGCAGACACATATATGTGCAAAATTATCCACAGTATGTCCAAAACTGTATGGAAAATACTTTAAAATAATTGTATTGTTTTTAATTATCTGTGCATGTTTGTGAGGCTCGCCACAGTGCCCAAACATGCTGTTATGAAAAATAAATAAATAAAAAAGATTGTAAAAAACTAAATTTATTAGTATGTGACAGTAATGTATTATAGGACCCTACTTGGAGTATCTACAATGGTGGAATGGTGCTGTTGCCAACAAGGCAGAGCCTGGAATCATGTAGTTGTGTACACTAATCCCTATGCAAATTAGGTGGTGTTACTGAATAGAACAAATGGGTATCTGTTAGGCAGAGAACCATGCTGGTGTCCAGAGAAGAGGTAGCTGATATTAAGAGGGGGTGTATCTGAGGACTAAACTCATTGGAGCTCAGAGGCACCTGTTTGTGTGGCATGCAGGTGTGCTCAGCAGGGGAGTGTGTACACTGGCTGCTAATCTTTGTTTACCTTTAAGGTGCATGTTTCAGCATACTTGCATGGTGTGTCACCATGCTGAGTGTGACCTTTCATGGGGGTGTGTGCAGGGACTGCTGAGCATTGTTTACCTTCGCAGCACATGTTTGCACAGTGTGCTGCAGTGCTGAGCGAGGAAGGCTGTCCAAAAAAAAAGTGTCAGAGAAAGCCAATGGTATATTAATTACTGATGACCTCTGTTTCACTTAAACTAGGGTGATTAACCATCCACAATGTGTACGTGGCAGATGGAATGCATCATAGGTAGCCAATCACACAGGCTGCACATACAGCAGAGCACTATAAAGGTTGCATACACCCTACAATCTGATTTCACCCCATACTCTGCACCAGTGGAGTACAGACTTAGGATTTTTAACTGAAGGAATGCTAGGGGCTGCTGCAGGTCTGCTACATCTGTATGTGCTAGATGCTGAAGTCAGTGCTGCTGCTGTGGCTGACAATAGGCCTAGACTGACAAGGAGAAAAGTGTTCAGGCCCAGGGTAACCTTCCAGGAGTTACATGAGCTGAAGATTGTAGAGCGCTACATGGTGGACAGGGACATACTACAAGAACTCACAGGTCTGCCACCCTCAACTTAGACCCAGAGCCAACTGAGGAGAACCCATCCCAGTGGAAACAAAGGTATGTGTAGCTCTTAGGGTACTAGCTACAGGTACATTCCAAAGACCAACTGGGACATGATGGGAGTCTCATAGTCATTAGCATCCAGGGTACTCCACCAGTTCCTGGATGCCATGCTACCACATACCAGTGAGCGCATTTATTTACCTCACACCCCTGAGGAGAGGGTCAGCAGTATGCAACACTTCTACCATGTAGCATACTCCCCTGAGGTACTGGATGCCATAGACTGCACTCATGTACACATCAAGGCACCACCCAGTTAGGAGGGTAGAATCTATGTCAACTGCAAGTGGTATCACTCCATCAACTGCCAGGTCATGTGCAATTCCTAGGGCATTATCATGAATCCCATATCTGGCATGCATCACAGCTGTTCCAGATATTTTCTGGGGGGGATCCTACACGGCCATTTACTGGGGGATGCTGGCTATGCACTGGAACCATGGATGGTGACACCCATCAGAAATGCACACACACCCATGGAAGAATACCATAATGAGGCACACACACACAATCTAGGAACACCATAGAGCATGTGTTTGGGCTGATGAAGTCACGGTTCCAGTGACGTGATATATTTGGTAGAGCCCTGCAGTACTCTCCAGCCACATGTGCACAGATGTTCACAGTATATGCCATGCTGCACAATATGATCCTGCAGAAACAGCTGCAGCAGTACCAGCAAAGAGAAGGGATACCCAGTCCCCACCACTGCCTAGGTCCCCACAGCCACACCCACAGGGGGACCCGGAGGAGGAAACCCCTGAGGATGTCCTTGTATGCAGACATAGACATGGCCAGTATGCCCTGGCCTTTGCCAAGAGACAATGCATAGCACATGCACTGACAATCTAGGGCCCTAGGAACTGACATCATAGTCTGACTTGCATACATAAAGTAAAAATGATGCCAGGCAATCCACACAACCTGTACCTTACCATATATTGGCTATGTACTGCATGCATCAGACAGAGTCAGCCATGAACTACAGTTTTGTCAATTGCTGCATTCACAAGATAAGTCACTCACCTACACACCACTTTTAAGGAGTACTATAATATATTATTTTCTGTATGGACCTGCTGGATGTATGCAAGTGAATATAGTGGGCTATTTGGAGAGATGTAACATCCACATAGGACTGCAGATACCCAGTCCACTAGTACGTGTTCCTTAATATTCACTAGGCCTCATGGCTGGAATATTCATTACAGCAGTCAAGGGAGATGTTAAACAGTGGGGTCACATGATATTTGCACTATTGCCTATGCCAGCAAATCATGTTCTGTTCTTCTCCCACCCCCAGCACACCAATGTTCCCATACAACTGCTGTAACAGTAAGTCTGCAATGATGTATCATCAGACTGGCCAGTTCCAGGACTGTGACATAGAACCTGGCCCCACGTTGTATGTCTCACGTAATGCAGGGGTGACAGTATATGTCTGTATGCTGTTGATTATGTGAGGAATGATGCCTCTCTGTCTGGCAGCTGGTATGGCTCACTGGACTAGCGATGTTAGCATGAGTAATGGTGTTGATGGTTTGAATCTGGCAGCATCCACATCTTTTGCATGTGATGCACTCATATGGCAGTATTCCCACATACTGTCATACCTCTCAATCTGTTACTGCAAGACTGCTTGACAAAGTCAGCGAGAATGGGGGGAAAGGGACGAAACTAAAGACAGACATTATACATGCTCTGATGAACCTTGAAGGTGACTAGTATAACAGCAAGTTGCAACAGAACAGAATAGCTGCAGGATGTAAAGGCCGTTACTTAAATGTGTCAGTACATAGTACAATTCAGTGACTGCATTATGAATTATTATACCGGAACTCCACAAATGTATGAACAGACCAGACATATGGGGTGAAATGCTGGACATTCTGCAAAAACATGTACATTGACAGGTATGCAGACTGTCACCCTGTGTGTGTGTTACATTATGTACCCAAGTCATATATTAAGTAAGGCACACGGCAGCGGAATGGCTTGGACAATTTCAGGGAAGTGCTGTACTGCAGAAACAGGTGCAGCAGCCAGTGTCTGCAGCACACAAAATTGCAAACCGGAGTACAGGTAGCTGTGTCCCGGAGTCACCTTGTAAATACTGAGTCCCACTGGGCATACTCCTACACTTAGCTAGGAGCGCGAGTCTGTTGCCTCTTCCTCCCAAAGACCTGCTATGTGGAAATATGTCTGTACATACAGACAGCTACGTATACATATCTGTCTGTCCCTATCCCCCTCACACGATTAATGTATCTATCAGTATGTATCACATATACATGTGATACCTATATATATATATGTATATATATATATATATATATATATATATATATATATATATATAAAACTATATAAATTACAATGATACATAGACTCTCCAAATATATCAACCTAACACATTTACATAACATACACACACAGCAACATTTAAAGAGACATCCCTGTTATATTTATATATGGGGGGATGCAAGAATATCCCCACATACCCTCAGAATGCTGAGGTTATCTGCACGTCCCTGGCCACATGTTTGCCTCTCTAACTGGAACCAGCCACATATGGCCATACTGGTAACTGTATACACATAGCAGGGATATTAACAGATATCCCACTCCTAGGATGCTAGATACAATAATAGTACCAAGCAATACCACTCTGCAGGCCACATATGTTGCCCAACACAAGGCTACTTTGCGTACTCCAAAAGTACTGTACCTGCAATCACATATACAGCAGACATAACCTGTGGCACATTGAATAAGTACTTCAAGCTATAGGGTGTAATAATAGATAGGTTGTGGTTCTAATGTCACAACAGCCAACTCTGTGTGTGTGTGTGTGTGTGTGTGTGTGTGTGTGTGTGTGTGTGTGTGTGTGTGTGTGTGTGTGTTTAGATATATCCCCTTACAGCACTATGGATATGCCCATCTGTGTGCAATGGCTATGCATTTTATGGTCTGTGAGTAGCTGCTGGCCTCTACATTGTCCTCCTCCACAAGCCCTGCTGATGTCATCCACCTTAAGAGCACTGGCAGACAGTGAAATGTTAGATAAACACTGTGGTGCATGCGCTAAGTACCGTGAGCTATGGTGTTTAATAGTAGATAAGCAGGTGTTCTAATCTCACATTAAGCAACTCTGTGGGTGTGTAAATTTATCTCCTTGCAGCATTATGGACATGCCCATATGGGCTGTCTCTGTGCAATGGTTATGCATTTTATGGTCCTGTGACTAGCTCCTGGCATCTACATTTCCCTCCTCTAAAAGGCCTGCTGATGTCATCCACCTTAAGAGCACTTTCAGACAGTCAAATATCAGATATATTCTGTGGTGCATGTGATAAGTACTGCCAGTTATTGGGTGTAATAGTAGATAGGTAGGGGTTCTAATCTCACATCGGCCAACTGTGTGTCTGTAAATATATCCCCTTGCAGCACTATGGACATGCCCATTTGGGCTATCTCCATGCAATGATTACACAGTTTATGGCCCTGTGACTAGCTGCTGTCCCTAAATTGCTCTCCTCTACATAATCATAACTGATGTCCGCCACCTCTCTGACCCAGACACGGGATATTTGTAGATGTGTCAACTCCATCACCACACGTTCTACATTTGTAAGTTCAGAAAACCCAGGTGACACACAGCAAAGGTAGCAGATCTTATCATAAAGTATGAATGCATGATTACACTGACTGCACCCATTGTCCCTGATAGACTGTTCTACACATATGCACCTAGGGAGCCATGCACATATACTGCCGTACCTTGCTGACATCATATTTCTGCTGTGCTGCCATGCCATCTTGTGCTGCTGTATTGCCACCATGTATCCATAGTTTATCCCCTCAGACATCTGGAACAGAAACATACACAGGTCCATGACACACCTATCATTCTGTAACACTACTGCCAGTTCAATATCATGCAACAAAGATACACAAAGTGTAATGTGTAGCCATGACACATGCCAGCATGCAGGACCTGTTGGGCCAACAAAAAGTGGCATGGCAAAACAATACTGCACTGCACAAGTACATGTCAAGTAATGTAGACACCCTGTGTATCAGACACATAGTAGCATTTCCCTGCATTGATGGCACAGATGGCAGGGATGTGTCACAGGTATCATCACATACACAGGGTGTGGTGTGGGGGTGCCCAAGGTCAGATGTGGTGCTGGTACCTGACGGTGACAGCTGTCTGCTCGGGGCTGTGTCCCCCACTGGACTGCCCAGGACCACGTGCCCATGGCCTACCACATCATGGTGTGGACAGCATACTTCCCTCTGTAGCACTGTAGGTACTGCTACTACATGAGCATGACTGTACATGGCCACGTGGACACTCAGCAGATAGTGTTGCTGCCCTATGTCAACGTGTCTGATGCTCAACTCCAACCAGATGTTCCAGCACAGAGAATGTGCAGTCCAAGACAGACACTGACTCATCCCACTGTCTGTCCACTGCATCAGTGAACTGATCCAGGATGTCCCCAATGTGGTGGAGGCAGTCACAGATGTCAGACTGTGCAGGGTCCATAACCCTAAATATCCATCTGGTGTTGTGTTCAGAACATGCCTGTGCCTCCATGATGTCCCAACAAATGCGAGTGATCCATGATGTGACACCTGGAACAGGTGGTGGATGGACAGCAGTCCTCCTATGAGCACCCCGTCAAATCCACCTGTATGGGACCTCACCAGCTCTCTGGCTATGGCCAATGTCTACACTCACTGATGCCATTGTTGTCACACTGTTCTGTTCTATGTTGCCACCCTCTGACTGTCCAATATCTGTGGCCTCTGGGGATTGGGTATGTGTGGGCTTACTGACTGTGTGTGGTGACAATGGGGGCAAAAGTGGGATGTCAGCCACTGGGACAGATTCAGTCCCCAGCAACTTCACCTATGCCTCAATATGGCACCATCATTGTTAGAGTCTGATGAGACACTGACACCAGTTTGTGAGGGGGACAGACTTCAACCACCTGGTCACCTGAGAAAACCCAGACAAAAGCAGAACATTACTACTTGCACTTTTATGTATGGTAATTCACACAGACTCATACAAATGAGAATCCACAACTGCATTTCCAGTCCCACATATTCTCATCTCCACTGCCATGCACAACAGACAACCTCACAACATATAGAGACAAGTCAAGCCCTTTATAACATGCATGTCAGCCACATCCAGTTAAAGTTGCCAGTACATTCTGCCTGTAAGATATGTAATATGACACTATACATGCTAGAACTACACATAAAACCCAGTATACCTATCTTGAGAATGATATGCTAGTAGTAGTGTCACTACCTCAGGTATGTACCATCTCCTTTTTGTGTTTGAACAAGCATCTTGGAGTAATTGTCTCATATATACTGGGCTGTGTAGCCACTCATAACTATAAGTACAAATGTGTTGATGGTCATTCAAAGACACACCTGTGATTACCCAGTCTATGAACCGTAGTTAAATGTTCCAGAATGGAACATACAAATATATAACTCTGGCTAAACACAACATTTGTACATAGGGCAGTATGGCAGCCTTTAACTTTCATAGATTATATATGATCCATAAAAAACAATGTCACGTACAAGGTACAGGACCATGGACTTGGGCTACACCTGACAGACCTATGAAAAGGTGAGGAAGAAGTATTGTCAGCACCACCAAATGTTGCAGCACTACAAGGTAATATGTGCATATATCCATATGTACAGTAGCTACTGTGATACTGTCTGTATTGCTGACATTCTGAGTATGTGTGCACAACATATCTCTCAACTTGGAATCATAAAAAAATCTGGACAAAGGCCCATGAAAAATAGGTACAACTGGCCAAAAATCTGTACACTGATTAACATAAAAGTTACATACATAATTATGTAACCCTGCCCACTCCAATGGAATTGTGGGATACCTACTTTTAAATGCAAATTGAAGAACAGGCAAAACACTGAACACAAAATAAATAGAAAAACAATAGGTATTTGATTTATATTAATATTTGAACTTGTATCAAAACCTTGAACTTGTACAAAAGTAAAATGCAAATTTCTTTTATAAAAAATAAAATTATCTTCTTCTACACTAATATTAAATACACAAAATATAACCAGAGCAAAAGTGTTTATTTATAGTAACATCTGAACTTGTTTGTATTAATTTTCCCTTCCTTTGTTGAGCAAGTAGGGAGAATAAGATAATGAAGAAGAGTTCTTAGTTAAATGTATACAACTTAACCTGGGTTATCATTTTAGCCATTTTTCTCTTCATTACTAGCATTCACTAGAGCACAGCACCTAACTGGAGCCCAAAGACTATTTTATTTCAAGTATACTGGTCACTTGCCCTCCCATCCAAACAAAATGTCCTCACACAGCTTCTAGATGATATGCTGTGCACTTTGAATATTCTTCATACCCCAAAAAGGAGAATGTTCCCATAATACTGTTTACCTTCTCTTTTACATTTTACACTCAGTGTGTTACTGACTGAAGATACAAATTCATGTCAACAGCAGGACAAACCAGTCATCATATGCAGTGATATATGGCTAGCAACAAATTAATCTAGAAATATCAGTACGGCTTGTAAAAAGTCAATGATTTCATCTCATGTACCCCTTAAAGGAGAACCGCATCCACAGACTCAAAAACATGTTTATTTCATCATGTTTTGGTGTTTCCTACATTTTAACACCACTCTGGGACTATTTACAGATTTTTAAATATTTTTATATGTAATTTTTCAGTCTGACCACATAGGGTCTAGCATCCTGAAGTAATTCTGATTGTTTAGTCTGCCTCTAGGTATCCCACAATGGAGTGCTTGTCTGTAAAAAATTACATCACTCAGGCTTCTTTCTTCCTAAAGCTCCTATCACTGTATAGATTTTACATGCATACACTGCAGTCTTTCATTCAGTTAGTTTTAAGTAACATTTCATGCCATTCAGTGACTACTTAAAACACAAACAGTGCAAATGCCACAGAACATACTTTCAAAGTTCTTTTTACTGCTGCTTCTTTTTAGAATGGCTAAGCTGCAGTCTTTTGTGAAGCTTGAATTGTACTAGTTTGACTCATCTCCCATCTCCCTTCACACCTAACTTCCCTAGCTGTCAAAGTGCTTAGGGTTACTTGCTGTGATTGACATCTTACAGCAGGAGACTTGACTTCTACTGTTTCCTTGTTTTAGCCTTTACTTTCTGTATGGGTAGGGGAAGAACCAGGGAGCTGTGACATCACAGCATGGGTGGGCTTTTAGGATGGTAGTGGTAATGTCAGTTTGGGGAGGGAAATGGACAGAAAACTCCCTGTAATCAGTGACCTTGATGACATCAGTGAATTGGAGACTGCAGCAAGGGTGAGACAAAGGTTTTTTGAAAGTGAAACCACCACAGTACAATAAGGTACTGTTCTAGTGGACATAAACAGTCAATTTAAAATATTTTAAATGCTATATTTTTGTTTATTCAAGGGACAGTAAGTAGGGAGAAAAAGGACAGAGAAGTTGAGCATTTAATAATAGAATCCCATTGTTGTCCTTTAATATAATTTATAGCGGCAAAGGATATATAAGAGACATTTATAAAAGGGCAAGTGGAAATCTGGCGAGTGGGTGAAACTAAAATGCCATTTGACTGAGTATTAAATCTTTATAGACGTATAACCAGATAATCTCATTTTATTTTTCCAATAATTTGTATAACAGCCATATTATATGTACACAAAGCCACATATATGTAATACATTATACAATTTTCAATGAGTTATTAAAGGTGTACAGAGACTGAACTATTGCCTTTAAAGTTTCAACACATCACTGTTTTAATAAATTCCTTTTAATACACTGCCTATCCTGTCCTATCACCAAAAGGACACCATGTCATATAGCAAAATATAAAAGCAAAACTTTAAGATTAAAACAGGAGTTTGTACAAAATATGTGGATGTTAGATACACTATACTGCTGCTACAGAGAGGGTATGTTTATTCAGCTTTATTTAATAAGGGTGACAGTGAAATTCTAAAAAAAAGTGCAAAGTCTGACTCTTGCTACTATCTGATTTAAACAGCACTTGCATATATGGCTGAGTGATCTTGAATCTATGACCAAGGTGTAGCATGACTCTACATATGGACCAAAGATCAAAAGACTATTGCCCATTATTTCACTGTAAAAATGACCACCTCCCAATGAAGTAAGACAGCAGCAAACCTTATAAACCTTTAAAACAACAGTTGGAGACCTTCCCCACAAAGAAACAACAATGTGCATATTCCTTTGTGATGATGTTAAGAGTAGCAAGCCTCATATGCAAAAAAAATATTTATACATTTTAGTCTGATTTCTGCATATGAATTTAAATCTGCACATTTTATACTGAATAATTGTATGTAGTTACATTTATTATCTCATTTCTTTTTTAGTATTGTCTTATATTCAGCTGCCAGCATACTCTGCCTATGTATACTGTGCTTTCTTGTCTTACAATACTCTGTGCATGCTGCTAGCAATGTATTTGACCTATGCTATGTATAGTTTGTTTTCTTGTTTCATAATGTCTGTGCTTGTTAAAGTGTTTCGGGCACTCATTGGGTCCTTTTGTCCAGTTGGATGAGTTGGTTTTAGATATATATGATATCATATTTTCAAGTGTGAGTTGCACATTCTGGAGTGGACATTAGTAAAGGAGCATTGCCATAACAATCTTGAGAGATGACTCAGTCATTTTAATGGGACATCTGTGAAGTTAAAGGTACTTTAGAGGGCCAGCACTTCAGTGGAGTTGAAGAATAGGGCTTTCCAATATGGTTAGCAGGAAACAATTCACTTTTAGAGATACCATCTTTAAACTCAACATATTATAAAAATACTGAAGACATACTATGTACATGAAAAGTATTGCACATGACAATCATTACAAAAAAAAACCCAGGAAGACAGTTCAGAAGTTCAGCATGTCCAGTTGGCATTGCTACAATTCCTGCCCTGCACTCATGCAGCATTCCAGTTTCCTCAAAGGGATGTCACCAGTATGGTTTTAAGATGGCCTTGTTTCTCCATCATAATAGGCCTCAGGAGTTACATCTGTAACTGATTATCTCTGCAAACTGCTTCTTAACAAATGCAGTACATGTTGTCACTATTGACAACTTCCTGAGCATGTCTTGCAGGATAAACTGCTTTTACAAGCATTGAAGAAGTTGTTTATTATTAATAGAACATTTATCTGTTAACAAGCCTAAGCTTTTTAGATACCCTTTTAAAGAAGACAAGAGTTTCCCCTGTAATCAGTAACCTAACCAAGTAAGTACTCTTTTATAAATTCCTTAGACTCTCCTTTAATATTTGTTCCCCAATGCGTATAGTATTTAAACTGATGCATGAGTGCTCTCTGCAGATACAATTAACTAATGTTCAGTTTAACAAACACTCATAGACTGTCATCACAATTCACACCTCATCATCATTCTTCATGACTCAAATCACTCAATTCATTTTCTTTTTCTTTTACCTGGAGGTGGAGGAGGAGTCGGGGGGAAAAAGTAATATATTTTCTCATCATCACCACACAGCTCTGAGTCCGACAAGACTGCTGCTGCTGCACTAGTCTGACACTCATACATTCCACACAGTAAAATGAATGGCTTCAGGATGGGGTTGCCAATGCTTGCCTTCCTTGCTGTATCTAAACAAAAGCCTATGCCCTCTAGATTAATTAAAAACAAAAAACAGTTGCTGAACTTGCTGGCAGTGTCAGCTACTCATGCTGTTATCCTCCAGTCCCTCTTTGTCTAAAGTAAGCTAGAAGAGTTGCTTGCTGCAGTGCAAGACTTGACTTGAGTGCGACATGTTTCCGTCTTGCCGAGCATAGTATAAACAGTCAGTCACACCCTCCAGCTCTCTGCTGAATTTTGACAGGCTGCTCACAAAACTGATGTCATTGAACATGCCTCTGCATGCGATGACATCAGTAAAAAAAATTGCAGAAAAAAAAAAAATTAAAAAAAGTCGGGAATTAAGGGGGCCACTCTGGAATCTGTGGCATGCATTATTTGGACCTCAAAAATGGTAAATACCAAGGAATTTGATATGGTTGAGAGGTATGGTGCACAACTGAGCGTAAACCCAACAGCCCTCCCCAATGCAGATAGACCTGACACCCATGTACAGGTATATACAGCCTGCCACAATGACTGATGCAGTATTACACTGGTGAACACATTACGCTTGCCTGGACAGTCCTCTGCTGTGGACACTGTGGCACCCACCTCCACAATGTATGGCGTGATGGATGCCTGGAAGCTGTCGTGTGTTCCTAGGTTCGCCAGAAATTACTCCGTGTCCAAGAGTAGTTGCTCTGTCACAGGGCCTCCACTGGTGGTGGCATGATCCCTGGCAACATTAGCTGCCCTTTGTCTTGCAGTATTAAGCATGTCAGTGGCCCGGTGTTGGACCTGCTCATAGGTCCTGTCCTGTTGGCCAATCTGATTGACATCCCACACAAGGTCTGCCCACAATGCTGCCCACTATTCCTGATTATGCCTCCCCCTGGACAACAAGATCTGATGGTGCTGTCTCAGTCCATCCACTATTGTTATTCTCCGCATCTGAGAAGGGAGTATGTCTTCTGCAGTACATGGTTCCTGAATGACAACAATAGGGGAACACATTACAGGACCAGATACATGGGCATCCACTATGTACAGATCCAGAATACCCATAGTGGCCTGCACTATCCACTGCTCCCTCACACATTATACCCCACAGTCTGGCAACACACTACATATGTGGATGCCACCAAGATAGTAGCAATACTGAGGTATGTCCCTGTGTGCTGTAACAGATTCTGCTGTATGTTCCTACACCAAGCACTGCAGTCTACTGTAGTGTGTCCCCTATGGGCAGACAACCACTAATATGTCATACTGCCACTGCCAGACAAATAGTGCTTTATTACAACCACTATATGGGGACAGTCCAGCAACACCACTGTGCCACAATGACAGAAAATGCAAACATGCTGTAGTATATGTTCCCTGTAGGCATCATACCTCTCAACTATACAGATGTTTGCAGAATATCAAGATGTTTGCCTCATAGTTTTGGTCATTTTCACACAACATTGTGGATTTCTGAAAAATGATTGGCCAATCATTGATGGCTGATGTCAGAAAATAAAGACAGACATCTGAGTTTAATATGTCATACCTTTCAGAACACAGTTATGCTACTGTAATGTATGTTATTCTATTCACTTTCTTACTTTGTATGAGCAATAGTTACAGTGTCCCTAATGTTGGGCCTTTGTCCCTTCATTAATTATGACTTTGTTCAGATATCTTGCTATACCATGTTGGATAGCTATGTTAGGCATAGCTCTCAACCAGACAATGTAAACAGGATCATGGATTTAGCCAGAGAACATCAGGGATAATCAGGGACACTTTTAAAATGTTAGACGGATTTATGTGAGACGTTGACAGAATGAGAGGAGGTGAATTAGTGTACATCATATAACGTTACAGGAGTATACACTGTTACTTATTGTCATGATATTTTTCATGTAAGTCACTAGCTTCCCTACAACAGCCAACCATTGGAGGGAATAAGTTGGACAGAGCTAAGATGTGATTGGAAATCAGGGACATTTGAGAGGCATGCCTGTAGTGTAGGACAGCTGAGTATCAATGACATGTCATTACCATAGATCTAAGACAGGCTTACTGCTGTGATTCCTATTCCCCATACTTCCATTCTCCCATCTGCATCCTGTTATTTGGAGAAATCAATTGCATACCTGGTTGAGTGCAATACTCCTTTGTTGAACTTTGCTTCCGGTACACTCTTTTGAAAATATGCTCTCTGTGTGAGGTAAGTCTCATACAGACTTGCTCCCTATAACAAGCTCCTTGCCTTTTTAAGGTACTGTTCATTAGCAGGTAATTGCCTCTGCACCAGTCTGTGGCTCTGATATGGTAATTGCAGCCAAAACAGCTGAATTGCACTATCATTAGCCAATGACATTCCACCACAGTGCAATGTATAAGGCCTTATGTAGACCTGGGCCCCTTTCTTAGCTGTGTGAGGTGTGTAGACAACAGCATCGCAGGGGTAGGTACCATAACTGTTAATTGTAGGGATTTATGCAGTATGTCCACTGTTTCTCCTCATATGTGTGATCAGTGTCCCATGATATTGTGGTCATCTGGCAATTCTCTGGCAAACATTGTGGGTTGAGATCAGTAATGGAAGACACACATTTGAGTGTCAGACTTCATACCCCTCTGAATATGCATGCTAATGCAATAGATGCCATTGTATCAACTTACTATCAATGTAGGAGCAAACTGTAAAACATGTCCAAATCTCTGGACCTTTGTCCCCCCCCCCATTAAGTATGGCTGTGTCCAGATATAGTAGGTGTGTAGTAGCTAGAACACATAGTGGGAATGTGAACACTTTGGAGGACAACAAGTTGTACATGTAACTGTGGCAGCTGTGGCAGCCCTGTCATTATGTCAGAGCCAGGGTAAGGGTACCCTTTACAGTCCATTTGAGGCATGTGATTAAGGTACATCTGTTATACAACAATGCCAATAACAGAGTAGTAGGCAACATATAGTTATGGTATATGGATATGTGGAGTGTGTCCCCACCTAGAGACCTTTGACTTGCAAAATTGGATAGTAGTTCAATAATTATCAGTAACGTGTATGGGTAAAGATTGCATGACTCAGTCATTAATTGCTGTCTTTAAAATAATGTAACTGAACTACAACACAAGACTGGATTTGAACCCAGGACTGTGTGTGGCAAAATGTACTGCATGCAAGAAATTTAACAGACTGAGTTACTGAGTCACTGCTATAGATGTATTTGCAAGGTATATGTGCAGACATACAGGCTGTGACACACACATTGTCTGCATCCATCAGTATGTGCATGGCTTTCTATGGCTGTATTTCTGCACCAGGGTCCAAGTTGAACATATTCTTTGCCATTGCTGACTTAGCAGGTGTCTTTCTACATGTTACTGAAACAAGGGCACATTTACCTGCTATCACAGGACTCACTTACATCCATTTTTATGTCTTTGGCTGTGTAGTGGTATATTATTGCACCAGAGTCCAAGGAACACTCCCATTTTTCCATTAATTTGTAATTCCAGTTTGCATGGTGTGGCATGGCTCACAGCTCCGCTGAGACATGCCTAATGACTATAAGTGGCAATCACTATGTTTTGATTCAAACACCTGTTTTAATTAATATCTGGTGGGTTAATGCAGTGTGCTGCAAGTGTGATGGGCTTGAGTTCGAAACATGGCAGAGGTATTTATTTTGTACATATGACTTACAATGTTATAAACACATATACTCATTAGAGCTCTATTTAGCTTAGCTAAGTGAAGCTGCGTGATGTGGCACGCCGCATAGCTCCATGCTAAAAAGATATAAAAAAAAGCAAAAAGGGGAGATAGGAAATGGTGAAATGGGGCAAGCAGGGGGAAAAACATAGTGAAAGGCAGGTAAAGATGTGTAGGAAGGGTGTAGGAAAGTACCATAGCTATCCATTTCTTGTACAGCAACAGCTGTGCACTTTGATGGATTTTATACTCTCAAACCCCAGATAGAGGGGTGAGGACAACATAACTGTGTTGTTAAGCCAATTGGACCAAATTACTTGTATCCAGTGGACACATGTGCGAAACAGAGAGCTATGCATGGGGCGATATTTTGTTTTTGGGGCAGGTACCCCTTTTTTTTTTATTAAGGTGAGAGTGGAATGTTGGGGAAGGGACTTGGGTACATGTGCGGAGGTAAGTTGCATAGGAGAAGATGCATTCGCAGACAGACAAGACAAACAAGACAGCAGACAGGAATGGTGTGTGACACATGAAGTGGTTGAACACCTTGGATGGGGAGGGTGTTGTGGAATCCAAGTCACATGTGCCTCCAGACAGCAGCAGTGTGACTCATGTCCCCACCCATGGGACTGTCAACACTGCTCTGAGGGTGGCTGTGCTGGAGGCTGGACACCAGGAAAAGGCTTCCCCACCAGGTTGGCCAGCATGCCCTGAATCTGGCGCAAGAGGCATTCATAGCTCCGATGAAGGATCCTGCACACCATGACTGGTAGTTGATCCTGGGTGACAATGCCACCAACACCACCACTTACAGGGAGATGCCAGGCCCGATCCCCTGAGGTGGTCCCACCTGATGCCACAGTTGGTGGAGGGGCAGCAGAGGGGGCACCACCAGTCTGGGTCCCAGATGTGCTAGGAACCTGTGCTATGGCCAGTTGAGGCAAGGTAGGTGGGTCACCCGGAACCGGCCTACCCTGATGAGTTGTAGTAATGGTGGTATAGCAATAAGTATAGGTTAGTTGTGAACAAATCATTGTTAGTAATAACAGCATGGCAGAACATTGGAAATAACCCAGTTACATATCAGTACATATTATGTGAAACACAACAATAAATAACAGAACAGGCAGTATGTTAACAGCATGCCAGTAACAGTTACAGGCATAATGCCAACAAAGTAGGTAATTTAACAAGATATGCTAATATGCAGCCATTATAAAACAAACCAATAATAAAACACATGTCCCAAAATACAGTTACTGTAACAACATATGTTAATAGTAAACCATAACCAATGAATAACAATAAGAAATAAATGAAGATTAGGGCTGGGGATAAAGAGAAAATAGTCCATTAGTAACTTTTCCAGTTATTTCTTTGCTAACAGTACTACTATCTACTCTATGGGTCTGTATTTTGTGTATGTGTACAGTGACTACAAGTCTCCTGAAGGTGATGTCTCATGTACATACCTCTCAAGGTATTTGCATGGGACACTATAGGCCAAGCAGTAACAATTGCGGGTACACAACTACACAGAACACTTGCACATTAGATGGACCTATATAACTACCAAGGTGGTCTGTGGGGTGATTTGGTGATACTTTGCAATCTAGGTAAATATTTCCCTGGTAATCCTGTGACAGATGGATTACGCACTATTAATTACATAAGGTGAAATCATGACACTTGAGAGACCTGTATGTGTACAGTACAGACACTAAACTGCTATCATGCCTTGGTTAGCAGGCAAATATCAGTGACTGCAGGGAACATCTGCATAGAATGTAGTAATTGACTGCAGCAACTTTTAACAGACACTCCAGGCATACAACCATACTGGGATTACACATTTTATTTCTGAATGAACATTGCTGATGAACACATTCTTGCTAACAATTTTAACAGTCTGTGACATCTAAACACAGAATTATCTATTCATAATATGGACTAACCCACCCATTTACCTGTAATTCCCATACAGAGAGAAATTATGAGCATTATGTGACTGCTACTGTAATATTTACTGCTACATACCACTGGATTTGAACCCTGGACAGTATGTGGCAAAATGAAATGTATACAGAGCATTTAACAAACTGAGCTACCGAGTCACTGCTGGTTACTGACTGACTGATATTTGCCTAGAGCTCACCTGGAACCAAAATATGACCTGTTAGTACTACTACTACAGTGTTATACTAGACTGCAGTGACAGTAGAATGTACATACATGAAATACAAGCATAACACAGATAGTAGGTAAGCTATATTTCAGTATCATATCTGTAAGGTCAACAAACAATATGAGCTCATGGAGTGGGCTTCCTCACCCATATATCTTTATTACCTGATGTCTGTGGATGACAGAGAATTACTTGACCAATATTGGCCTAGAGACGGTCTTGAACAGTACTTATATGAGTTAACCAATACAATTTGCAACAATTATGTTTGCATTCTACAGCTATTACAGTGTTATTTATTTATTGACATTTGTTAACCGGGTTAGTCCAACTGGGTTATTGTCCCATTTTCAGTGGAGACCCGAGGAGAAAAGCTCCAGCAAATACAATATATGATAACAGAACTAGAAAAAACAAGTATTACAAACAATAATAGCAAACAATAGAATTAAACATCTGCCTGTGTAGAAATAAACCATCACATTTTTTGTTTCTTTGAAAAAGTTAAATTCTTAGTTGCTGAACAGATGGGGAAAGTCAGGAGTGATAGTAGGATGTAATGAGAGAGATATGAGTGTGGGAGGAGGGGTGAGCTAAGTAGTGTCATAGCAGGGACAGGTTCTGGAATTGAGCAAATGTGTCTTCAGTTCTTTTTTAAATAGTGGAGTATGAGAGATAGAGCATATATCAAAGGGAAGTTTATTCCAAGCTTGGGCCACAGAATGCTTGTAGAGTTGCTTACCAACAGACTTGTTAGGGTGGTAGACATCAAGCAATTGCTGATTTGAGGTGCGGAGAGATCGAGAAGGGGTATAGATGGAAACAAGGAGAGACAGGGAAGGACAGCAGGAGGGTTTAAACAGCACAGAGTGCAGCATGTGAAATTGGTAGAGATGAAGTAATTGTGGGAGCTCCAGCCATTGTAGAGACTTTATGGCAATACAGTGGTGTGTGTTGTTTGGGCTGTTAGTAATGAATCTGGCTATTTTGTGGCAGGTTTGTTGAAGTTTGTTCAGGCTAGTAGTTTGAATATTTGTGAGAACTGGGGCAGCATAGAGGAGAGAGGGGAGGGGAAGTGCTTGTCCAAAGGTGAGTCTAGACTCAGGAGTGAGGTATTTTCTGTTCCGATATAGGAGACCAAGTTTTTGATGGGTTTTCTTTATGCATTGCTGTATATGCTGATTGAATTTTAGTTCATTGTCAATGATAACTCCTAAGAGTTTAGTGTGGGTGTCAGGATGGATAACTGTATTATCACAAGATTTAATGACAAAGGAAGATCTATGCTGAGCAAGAGAACGGGGGAGGAAGAGCAAGAGTTTGGTTTTTTTGGGATTTAGGGTTAGTAAGTTTTTTGAAAGCCATTGTTCTGTGGAGAGTAGAGCTTTTTGGGTTAGAGTGTGTAGGTCAGAGATGTTGTCGGCTATAGAAATAATAGTGGAGTCATCAGTGTATTGAATGAGAGATGAATTATTGCAAGAGGTGAAGAGGTCATTAGTGAAGATATTGAATAAAAGGGGGCCTAAGATGGAACCTTGTGGAACCCCAGGAGATGACAGAGTTATACTTGACTGCAACTCCTTAACTTACAACCTCAATACATACAGCTCTAATCCAATGGTTATGACAACACAATCCTGATGTGCACCATTTTCCTTGGTGTTATTAGTATTGTTTCATGTTTGTATTGCACTACAAACTTTACTGTATATACAGTATTGCAATTGATGCTTTACTCTTTCTTGCTTATTTCGCTACAGTTAGCATAATACATCTGTACTCGCCACACTCACGGAGCAATCTGGCCAAGCACCCAACATGCCACTTGACATCGCAAACCCTCTTAGCTGCAGCTGTTGGGAGAGAAGCACATTATTATGTATACCAGTTTTACAGACATTCAGAGTACATATTGGTAAAACTGAGGAAAAAGTAATTACATACTTGTGAGACATTCTCTGCACTCACTCCTTGGACCCAGGTGTCCAAGAGTCCCCACTTCCATCTTTTCAGGTTGTCATGGTGGTGACAACACTGGTCACCTGTGCGGGGGATACCAGTGACACTGGTGAGTTCTCTGGCTAGCCGTTCCCAGGCCTCCACCTTACACTCCGAGCCCTGGAAACTGCCCAGCAGTAGTCTGTCCAGATGGTTTTGTACAAGTAGCCCAACCATGACCCTGGAGTCCCGAATGCCCCAATGCTGTGCCTGAAAGGGCGCACCTTCACCACTGCCAGCCACTGTATACTATCAGTAATAGAACTCAAATGGATTCTGCTAGGCTGTTTTCCTGCCCTTACATGTCATTGAGCAACAATCAAAAAAGCACCACATGGCTTAGCACCATGCTAACCAGCGCAGCTGAGCTGAGACATGAGAAAACTCACAGAACGGTAGTCTTAGCAGAGATTTGCAGCACACAAACCAGTCAAGCACAGCCAAACAGCGCACAAACATTGGCAGTTGTTACCATGTTTATGCGGTGCTTAGCAGGTCTAAGTATAGTTTAGCAGGCACTTGGCAGAGCACAGCGAGGCCATCTGTTATTAAAAAATGCATAATATGTATAGCAAAATTAAATACATATTTTCCCTTCCTTGTATTCAAACCCTAAACCTACTGCACATGAAGTTGTAACTCTACCCATTTAGCTACAAGGATATTAAGAAATCTGTTATACCTTCACATATACCACTGAGCTACTTATAAGCAGTGCTGAGCACTGCGCCGTGCCGTGAAAACATGCGTAGACACGCTTAAACACACCTTTAGTTAAATAATTAATCATATCTGGTTTCTATTTTTAGATGTCTGACAGGTATCTGCTATCTTATATTTGAGGGCAGCTTGGCATTGCTGTGCTCTGTGATGTGCAAACATGCTTTTTAAAAAAAAAACATAAAAATAAAAGAAAGGAAAAACAATTAAAATAAAACAAAGGACATTGCAGGGAGTCTCATACTCCTCTGCAGCCATGGTTAGCACTACACCTCTCCCTACACTGATTCAATAACTGTGTTCCTTGGCTCTTCCTCAGCAGCGTGCCATGATTAATATGCACAGGGCACTGCCTAGGGGGAATCATGATCATGGACACGGATACAATCCATGTTGGCTCTACACGGTGCTCTTCCTCAGCAAGCCATGATTAATATGCACAGGGCACTGCCTAGGGGGAATCATGATCATGGACACGGATACAATCCATGTTGGCTCTACACGGTGCTCTTCCTCAGCAACGTGCCATGATTAATATGCACGGTGCACTGCCTAGGGGGAATCATGATCATGGACATGGATACAATCCATGTTGGCTCTACACGGTGCTCTTCCTCAGCAATGTGCCATGATTAATATGCACGGTGCACTGCCTAGGGGGAATCATGATCATGGACACGGATACAATCCATGTTGGCTCTACACGGTGCTCTTCCTCAGCAACGTGCCATGATTAATATGCACGGTGCACTGCCTAGGGGGAATCATGATCATGGACATGGATACAATCCATGTTGGCTCTACACGGTGCTCTTCCTCAGCAACGTGCCATGATTAATATGCACGGTGCACTGCCTAGGGGGAATCATGATCATGGACACGGATACAATCCATGTTGGCTCTACACGGTGCCTACATGGAGTTTATTAAATCCTGGGGCTAGTCTTTTGTTTGTGAATTTGCATGTTAAAAGAAATACAAAAGCACTGATTTTATGACATCTTTGTTTTTGTGTGCTTCTGTATGTTATGTATCTAATACTGTGTAAGATAGCAGTAATACATGCAAAATGTGTGTGCCCAGACCAACACAGGTATCTACACAGATATCTAAGGGACTGATTAAGATTTAGGCTTTTTTTCTTTTGCTTGTATTCTTGATAGGAACTGATTAATATTTGCTTTTTGGGAGGCTGTAATCTTTGATAGACAAAGTCAGCTGTATTGCATCAATAAACTAATGTGAACATTCAAAATATGATGATGGGAGATATCTCTTTTTGATTGTGCCTTTGCAGATACTTCTCTCCTGTTTTTGTTCCATATATTTCACTGCTCAGTCACAGACACTCCCCTCTTCTGGTTTGTGGTCTTCCTGAGGTAGTGCACTACCTGACATCATATTCTTCTTACAGTAGCATTTCTTCAGATATGTTTTAAATCTTCACATTTTCTACAGTCATGTTCCCTTCTGTTTCCTATTTCCTTTCTCTTCAGCTGTGCCATTCTCACTTTCAACAAGTCTTTGTGGTCTGGTCAAGTCCTGCCCACTTTTCTTATCTTCTAATGAAAGCATGCTCATTCAAGAGAAGTTTCTCTGCGTGTCTCAACTTCTCCATTCCCATTTCCAGTAACTGTAATTCATCGCTTTTACTAGCCTAGGCTCCCTTTTTCTGTATTACCTTCATAACTGCACACAGAAACCCAGGTGTAGTTTCACTTTTGCTGCGCACAATGAAGGCATGATTTCATCATCTCAGTCCCTGTGTAATGCAGCACATCACCTTATCATTTCAATTAATTTCTACCCTTTTACTTTATAGAGCATGATTTCAGTTATATGCAGTATTCTGGGGAGATGTTCTCTGTAAGACCACTGAATTTAATCTTCCCCACCAGTTCTCATCCTTTGTCCCTCTGTTTCTCCAATTTGCCCTCTTAATGTTAGGGGTAATTACTGCCCTCAAATCCTTTTTTTCCTCATTTGTCCTGTGCAAGAATATCCCTGTGAGACTTTTTATTTTTTCATTTTTCCACATGCAGCATATGTAAACTTAGACTTGTTTTCACAATAAATTTTGCTTGCCCCTCACTGTGTGTATTTCATGCCACATCTAGTCTCTGTGAAAATCAACTTTTGCATCTGAGATCACTTCACCAATCTCTGTCATCAGCATACAAGCAGACTTTTTCTATCCATGAATTGCGACATCTTGACATAAAATGACAGGCTTATCTCACTTTTTTTCAAGGAAGTGTTACAGGTTATTGAAAATATATGATAAAAGCAGGAACACGAACTGGAACACCACTGATAGGACATATAATTCATTATTGCATTACATTCTGGTACCTTGGCTTCTTGCCTTCTGTTGAAGCAATTTAACAGTCCAAGTATGTCCCTATATATACAATTCATTCTTTCAATTATTCAATTAATTTTAAGTAATTATGTAATTAAATAATTAAATAATTATCTTACTACCAAACCAGCTTTTAAAATGTACTTCAACATCATTCATACAGGCTGAATAGAATATTTTTAAAGTCACATTTATTAAACCCATATTGTGCTAACTTTTCTTCATTCAATAACAGATGTACATACATAATTAACACTACATTTTCCTGAGATTTTTAAGTGCATCTGTTTTTAAATGCATCTATGATATAAAAATAATAAATTGTGTTTTACATACGGTTAATAAATATTTCATCTATCAACATTGTATGTGTTATTCCTCATGCACCGAAATTTGAACTAAAAATGTACTTCAATAAACATGTAACATTCAATGGGGTTTTGCCATTTATAAAAACAACTTGTAAAAAAAACAACTTATAAAAACAAGTTGCACTATCATTTCTTAATTCAACACCAACTCTACATATATACTAATGAGCACGTTTATATTTTAAGTGTTTCTGTGATCTCATTTCTTCATATTTTTCAATAACAATACAAGAAATACAAATACAGACTACATATTCCTAACATGTTGGTGTTTGTGTATGTGTGATGTGTGTGTGTGTGTGTGTGTGTGTGTGTGTGTGTGTGTGTGTGTATGCGAGGGACTGTGGAATGTCTGGGTGTGAGTGTTCTGTCGGTTACTGTTTGTGTGATCTCGGAGATAGTATATATAAGTAGGGGGGTCGGGGCGCAGTGTAGGTATTTGCGTGTTTGGTGGGTTTTTTTTGTGTTTATTTGTTTTGTGGTGTGGGTGTTGTGGTTTGTGTGTGTGGGTGTATGCTGTGTGTTCGGGTTTATGGTTTCAGGTTTGTGAAATTTCTGTTTTGTACGGTTTTGACTTTATGGTTTTGAAATGCTGAAATTCGAGATTTCAGCATTTCAAGATTATGAAGTGAAACCGTATATATATATATATATATATATATATATATATATATATATATATATATATTATATACATACACACACACACAAGCATGCCATTCCAGTCACCACCTTTAGCACTAATTTCACACACAGATGCTGGTTAGCATTTCTGATAGTACTTATTCTCATCTGATGTATATTAACCCAAACTCAGATGAGAAATTCTTGCTTTTCTTTGGCTCCCCACAGTGGACCATTGGCTGCTCCCATGTTCTCTCCTTGTCTACCGGGTATACTGCATCTGCATAAGCCTTACCCTGACTAATCCTGACTCATGCTTGAGGTAGGTGAGGAGATTGAGGAACCTGGGACAATGTCTGTCTGTTGCCTGGATGTGTTTTTTTTTTCAGCTTAATTCCCTGATCCTTTGCGCTCTCATATTGTACCCAGAGGCTGGCTTGTAAAGGGCTGTTTGGTATATCAGTCCTGCCTCCACCTATACCTCAGCTATGAGCCTTGCTGCTACAGTACAATATTTATAGTTTTAATTTAAAAGGTATTGCTCCATATGCCAGATTACCATTGCAGAAGCATTCATGCTTTGCAGTTTATGCATGTCAGGAAGCATAATACAGATATTGGTTCTCAATTCAAAACAAATTCCATTTTTTGACAAGTAATGTTCTGTACTCACTAGTAAGAAAGTCCTAGTCAAATACAGAAAATGTGAATATTTCATCTACCTATTGAAATCTCAACACATGAATCAGTAAATGCCAAAATATTGAAAAAGGGTCAAGACAGAAAATAAAGTAGAAGAGTGAATATTGAATATCACTTTTCTCCTGTAAACTTTTTATTTTTTTTCAGGGGAACAACCCACCCTCTGCGCACTTTGATGTGTGGAGGTGGGTAACCCGCCACACCCCTGAACTTATAAATGTCAACTCTGAGGTCGTTATACCTCAGAGAAATGGGAATATTCAGAGAAATGGCAATCTCAGACTTAGTGTATGTAAGTCCAGAATTTTGCCCACTCCATATCCATATATTTTCACCAGCTAATTTGATTGTTGGGATTTGAAATGGTTAATGAATATTTCACTTTATTTTGTATGGGATAGTGTTTAAATGTTGGTGTTTGAACAAGATAATACATTGCATTACTATAACTTTCAGAAGTTCTAGTAAATAAAGTCAGTGCAACCTGAGCCCAGATGATACATTCTTAGTTTTGGTTATAATACAGAACACCAAACCCTGCACCAGTCCAGAACAGTGAGTGATGTGTTACTCAAGGTCCAATGTTCTCCATTCATTCTTATGACTGTTCTTCCTTGTGATAATACATTAACAGTCCTACTCAAATGCCCCACCTCTTTCTGTTTAGTGCTCTGCTCATCACTGCACCCTAGTAATGTTCTCTTCCTGCCTTTGTGTATGTTATTGCTACTTTTTAAGGCATTAGTCATGGTGTATATGAAAGAAAGAATAAAAATGGGAAATGTATCAACTTCTTTTCACACCGGCACAGAGTTTTTGAACATGTTTGCATCTACAACCTCCCCGCATTGTAAGTTTATTGTTCCATTTAGCTTTATTGAGACTTTTCTTTTTCATTTTAACTTGCTTTAAATGGATTTGTGAGCATATGTACTGGTTTTATTTATTGCTAACTTCCCTCCCAGCAGGACTGAGCCAGATAGCTCCTCTATAACCAATCATTCCACTGTTGCAGGAGTGTGGGACTCCTGGATGAGTCAAGAGCTAATTGCCAAGGGAATATCATCAAGGTCTGAAGAGGTCATCACTTCCTTATGCTCAACATTGATCAGGCCAGTTATCGAGTACAACTCTCCCTTTGGGATGTTTTTCACTAAGATAGTGCATTGTACATGTGTGTCTATGATAGCTGGGTATCTGGACATACACTCTCCTGTTTTGGCCCTATCATTGGGTTGTGGTAAAATGTAACCATGTTCCTTTTTTTCTCTCTATTCCACATAGCTTGGTGTCATGCAAAACTTTCTGCATGCATATTGCTTCCTTTCAAGTTTTAAGTGTCTTTATTTTTTTCTTATTTATGTAACTGGAGTCGGGGTTTTACTTGTGCAACAATATATTATATCACAATTTTAGAACAAAAATGTGTTTTGCTACATGTCTTTCTGCGCATTCTATTTTTAAGTGCCCTTTCCATTTTACCTATATAAAAAGTGTTTCAGGACACACACTTCACAAGGTAAACCACAGCCTTAGTATTACAATGGTATTGCAATTAAATGTACAAGTAAAAACAAAATGAAAACTCCAGCAAAGCAAGAACTTCCAATGAATGACCTCCCAAGCCTCTTGTATCAGAGGCACATGGGATACATGCAAATGATCTTTATGAACATCAGGTGTTTCAGCTAATTGGCGATTTTGAATGCCCATGACTTGTTTCGTCATTTTACTGGACAATTTCAGGCCAATAAAGCCAAACTCCACTAGCTGTGGATATGCACATTTCGGCCTTGTTATGACCTTATCAGCACAGCACAGCTTAGTCAAACACTCTGCTTGTGCTGTGCTGATGAGGTCATAACAAGGCCGAAATATGCATATCCACAGCTAATGGAGTTTGGCTTTATTGGCCCGAAATTGTCCAGTAAAACGATGAAACAAGTCATGGGCATTCAGAATCATCAATTAGCTGAAACACCTGATGTTCATAAGGATCATTTGCATGTATCCCATGTGCCTCTGATACAAGAGATTTGGGAGGTCACTCATTGGAAGTTCTTGCTTTGCTGGAGTTTTCATTTTGTTTTTACTGATTGTTTTTCAGTCACCTTCTCAATCATTGTTTTAATTAAATATACAAGGAAAACACAACACTCTGTACTCGTTAACTCCTAAGGTATTGGGGTTGTCCAAAATAAAATGACATTGGAAACATTTCCCACATCTGGATATCATGCCAGTAGAACTGATGCTATGTTTAGATGCCTTTAATTGTTTAACAATGAAACTTTTAAAAATTAAATGAAGTTCAGTTCTAAGAACAGACATTAAAGGCTCATCTTGCTTAATACATTGGTTTCACTTTTCCGAGATTGTGAGGTAAATTGTTTCATTCTACTGGTGGGATTTCTATCACACACAATTTCAGATACAACACATTGAAAAGTACACACATTTAATTGATTGATGCTTTTCAATGTGTTGTATCTGAAATTGTGCTCATCTCTCTTCACTTGGGATTTCTATCACCGCACATTTATCTACTTGAAATACTTGCTACAGCTCTATTCATATTTACAAAATGCCAAGAATCTTTCAACAAATGCAGATGGCATTTCCAAATAACTTTTTTAACTTACAATCCACAAACACCGCAAATGGTTCGGTGATCGAACCCCAAACTGACACAATTGGTCTACAAGGGGGATCCTGAGCAGAAGAATGAACTTTGGGAATCCCAAGAATGGAAGGAACAACAGAATGTAAAATGCTCAAAAAATCAAATAATTCAGAAGAAATAAAACTCTGCAATAAAAGATCCTGAAGCACAAATCTAATTTTAGAAGAGGTGTCAATATTAAACAATTGTTAAAAGGGCATCTACCTCTAGCATCTGTTCTATTGGCAAGATGTCTAGATATGACAGACAATGCCAATGTTGATTTATTCTGGACATCCCCAGTATCTCAGTAGCTAACTATGGCAGAGTGTTGTGTTGTCCTGGTAAATTTAATTGTAATATCAAGGCTGTGGTTTATGTTGCACAGTGTGTATCCACAACGCTTCTTATATAGTTTAAATGGAAAAGGCACTTAAAAGTAGAATTTACAAACACTACTTTGCTTTAAAAAAACTCTTGCAAGAAATGCTTTATTTAAATACTCTTGCATATATACACATTTCAAGAAGTTTGTGCTTTCTATTTTAGCTAAAATTGACTGTGGAGAAAGAATGGGTCCTAGGAAAGATAGATTAGAGATGGCTGAAGTGATTTACCTGTTATAACTTAACTCTTACAAGAGTTCAGGACTAACTGAGCATATTTCCTTACAGTCAGTGTTGAAAATGAAATCTAATTATATTTGCATAACTCTCCCCGGGATTCATGAACCTTGCGCCAGGCGCACGCATGGCGTAAGCGCCACAACGCCAGACATGGCCGCCGAGCGATTCAGGTACGAACCAATCCCACGTGCACTACCGGCGTACGCCTGAATTGCGCCGCCTCCAGCGTAGGTATGTTAAACACCCCATGTGCGGTGTTGCACCATGCAAATGAAGGCATGTAGCGATTCACGGCGGCGAGGCGTAGCATAAGCACGGCAATGTAAACCAAAAACGGTTTATATATCCAAACATGACATAGGAGTAACGGAAGGCTGTCAACGTCAGGTGTCATACTGGTGCAACATGCCAATGGCGAAGACACGAGAATGTCAAAAGAAAACATGCAGAAAATGTAAATAATGACATAAAATGGGCCGTATGCGCAGAAACCACAGCAGAACCCCAGGACATGTCCGCGGAAGGTGCGGAACAATGAAATAATATGACAAAGTCATAAAAGAGCAGTATAATACACATCAGCATCACAGCCACAACACACCATAGTATGCATGGAAAGCCACAACCATAGCCCAAGGGTTGCCAAGGAGTGGCGCCAGTGTCCGGTGCCGTAACCATGTATTACTAGTCAATGCCATGCAAATGAGGCAGATAATACTGAATCGCAAAACCCCCGCCGGCGTAAGGCTGCATCAAACGGCGCAGCGGTAATACACCGAGGAGTGGCCTAGAGGGAATACATGTCAATCGTAGAGGGGTGTGCCACTGTAGGAGGAAGCACATTGGAGGCCAGCAAACATGGGCTGTACAATGCACATCACAGCATCAGGACCGGCGTGTGAGGAAATAGATGCGCTGAGAGTACACAATGCGCGCACAGATGCATGTGCACGAATGACTACGTTCCCCAACCCAGTCATGTGGACGGCCGCCTGTCAACAACCACGGATACAGGAAGGTGATGCGGAGAACAGGAGGAAATGCTGAAGCAGTGTAATTGGAG